>NW_015387338.1:144245-249000 GCF_001527695.2 Protobothrops mucrosquamatus
TACCCTTGATAATAAAATAAGCTTCCAGACCTTCTCTTCTCAACTCCAACAACAACCCCGGCCTTCTCCTTTCCTTTCCTTTTCTATCCTTCCTCCTTCCACTCACGCCAGCCACACCCAAAGCCAACTGCAGCTGTCCCAATCTTTTCCTTCCCAGTCAAGCTCCTGCGAGCACTCTCAGGCAGTCCCCGCTACAATTTCATTAGCAAATCACAGTCAAGATTTAGGGATCTTTCCTTCTGTGCTTCACTCCAGAAAGAAAGGAAAGAATAAATAATTATGAATGAATGTGGATGGTCATGAATAAAGATACAACACTGATTTACTAGAAATAGTATTGAACAAGAAACAATTTGTTTGCATTATGTCTTAACCAAATCAGTGTTTTATTTCCCCCCCCCCCTATATCTTCCTATGTCAATGTGTTTTTTTTTTCAGAAAAGTAGAAGCAATACTCTGGTTTCTAATTTGATATTGATCCTACCTTAAAAGGTCTCACTATTGTTGGATGTTGGAAGCAATGTATCATGTACCCCAGTGTGGTAAGTCCTAGGAAGAACCAGCGGGAGAAGCTGTAGAAGTTCAAAAGTCCATAAAGGTCACCAATGGATACCATCAAGTAGACCAAAGGTAACTGGGTCAAGAAAGAAAGCCAACAGAACATATAAATATTTCTTTTTGTTCCTTTTATTCAACAAAAGTGAACAGTAGCAACAATTTTCTTTCAATACAGATATTTAGACCTGATTATAGGTCAGGTAAGAGAAACCAATACAGTTTGGATTACTTGCTAAGCACAAATTCTAAATTGAATTATCTAAGTGATGGGAATATCAGTTATAAGAACCTGTACCAAATGTTAGCCGAAGGGCTTTTTTCTTAGGAATTATTTAGAAAAATGAAACATCTATGATTATAATAGGATTCTTATATATAAAAAAGGATACATGTAGACTTCATTCTCAAATTCTTAGTTCCTTCATTTAAGAACAGGGAGGTAGAATTCTGAAATTTAAGCTCATACCATTAATATTAAAGCTGGGACAGGAGTGTGTCTTTCCAGGTGTATCATTGAAAAGAGAACTGGCCACTGTCCTTCTCGTGCAGCTGCAAACAACATCCTGCATAATAAAGATAGTTTTTAAATAGAGCCAATGTTTTGTAGTATTGGTTACAGTGAAGTCACGAAAATTAATTTGGTCGTTTTTAAACCATAGCTTATTATGGTCTTAGTTATGTACTAACTATTACTTGTTCATCACACCATGGTTTAAAAAACCCCATAGTATTCTACATAAGTCTAATGATTGAATTATATTTTGCTTCTTGAAAGTTAGAATAATGCAAGATTGTTAAAATGCCCATTGCAATGGTAGTGGGTTTTTTTAAAATTGTTTTTTTCCCCAGAAAATCATATATTGTTGGAACCATCTCTGGCTTGTGGCACATGTAAACTTATGATATGTATCTGTTTACTGCGTTTTTAAAAACTTATAGTACAAGAACTATAGTGTGTTTAATGCTATATCAATTTGTTCTTTAAACTGTATCAGAACTTTACATAAATTCATATTTTTCTTTTTTATAGCCATCTCATCTCTTTAAAGAATATGGATATACACACATATATGTGTTTTATTTATATTAAGGGTTTATTGTGTTGGCTTGTTTTTCCTATAATTTATTAGGGTTTAGAAGTTTCCCTATTAAATTGCTATTTGAAAAAAAGGAACAAAAATGTATATTTCTAATGTTATACCTCTTGTATATATCAGTGACACTTTCCCTTTTTATTTATTTATTTTTATATCTTTTTATTATTTTGATAGATCAGGAAACAGAATCAGAATCCAATTTACTCAAAATGCTTTCAGGACTTTACCTGGATGCAGCGAAGATTCCTCCATTTAAAGCACCAAAACATGAGAGAGCTACAAGGATTAGAATTGCAGAGGAAATGTTCTTGAAAACTTTATCAGTGAAACTCTAGGAAAAAATTAAGGAATCTTTATTTTTCCTTTCCCTTTACATATTTGTATATCATTTAGAAGAAGAAATTGTCACTCTTTTATTTTACATATTTTTTTCTTTCTGTAGGTATCTTTCAAGAGAACTAGCACAATAATAAAAGGCAAGACAGATATAATGTTCATTTTATTAACTTTTTTTAAAAAAAAATCTGTTAATGGACCTCTCCAAATGTATTTTTATTTATTTTATTGATATTTTTTTTAAAAAATGGTATAATTTATCCACTGCCTCGGTTCTAGTAACTGTAAGGTCTAGTTTACAGTTATTCACATAATAATCATGAAATTAATTCAGTATAATGGAAAACAATAACAAATCATAAGTGAAGTATCCATCGGTTGAAAATTATTTATGGTCCAAGATCAAATACAATCAAAAGACCAGAACACTACAATAACTGTAAAAGTAAATTTTAAAATTGCAAGAAAATCCTAAAGCAGTTAGCACCTAACAATTGATAGCATGAGGGAAGTTTTAAATAGCTATATATATTGACAAGAATTTTGCAGGGCCTTAGAGATTTCTGATGAGTGGTCACCCAGAAGGATAAGTGCCTCCTGGTTACAATGGGCAATTAAGAGTCATTAACAATCGGAAGTATTAACATGATTACCTTTGGGTGGACAATGGATATGTCTGAGTCTGAACAGAAACAAATTCAACTTTCATATGGGATATTTATATATCTACCAGTTGTTGCCCTAAAAGGAACTATCTTGATATTACTATAAGATGTGATAGAAATATGTATGGATATACTGGACAGGAGGAATATTTATGCTATGAAAGGGATGGAGACTTTGGCTCTGGCATTTTGGATGTCTAGATCCCAATTCCTCTATTTTAATTCAGCCAGATTTTATCAAGTCCCAAAGCAAGTCTATAGACAAGTTAAGACCACAACATGCCAAATTGTCATTAATTTGCCGTTTTATATTGGAAGAGAATTTATCAAGCAAGATGAAATAAAGGAAGTTCCCCAGTAGATTTGCTTCAACCGAAATTTAAGAAAAAATCTTAATCAAGCTCCAAGGGAAATGCAGCCTAATTCTAATTGTGTTGGGGGATGGGAAATGGAATAAACTTGTAAGCTTTTCAAGAATTTTGATTGGATTGCTTCTAAATTAGGAGCTTCCTTATAAATACACAACTGAATACCATATAGCATCAAAACCAGAACTTTAGCCTTAAATAGTTTAATAGCTGCTGAGAGATAATTGTTGCCAAATTGACTGCATATTTTAATCACAAGAGACACTTTGGAGACTTTTACTAGAAGCTCTGTTGCTTGAGTAGATCAGCAAGAGAACATTGAAAATAGAGACCTAGATATTTAAAGAATTTTACCTGCTTGATGAGTTTGCTGTTAATTGTTCATTTAATGTATTTCTTACAGAATACCTGTACTTTTGTTTTGGAGCAATATCTAGATGTTTTCCAGAGTAGTAAAATGGTAGAAATTTAAGACATTTTCGAAGGCTTACAGTTAAAATATCAAAGATATGCATGTCCATCATTTTGACAACTAAAGAGACAGCTGTATTATTACTTTACTTTGAAGAGTATGGGGGAAATCAATTTTCAGATGAATGGACTATATAATAGACAAACTGAGACATAAAGAATGTGACCTTGCAACTTCTAGCTCACAGCAGTCTATTGTAAGTTTTTATACAAACATTCCCATTAGAACCCCTGAACCTCAGGATGCAAATTTCTTCACTCAGACTATTGTTCTCTGTAAACTGCAGGAGGGCAGAAAGTAGCTTTAAATCTATTCATTATTAGTTATGAATATGTATTACTTATGCATGCATATGCTTATATCATTTCCCACTCCTTTCCCCTCCTTATGAGTGTATTTCTTTGTCTGCTGAATGTGTCTTCCACAATTTGGAGGAAAGCCCTCCAGGATGTACCGTCTAATAAACACTGCAGTGAGCTTTGATTTTTTGTTGTTGTTATTTTGGGTCCTGAGTTTGATTCCACAAGAAGCAATATATTCACTAATATTATGGAAATCATTTGATTTTTATTATTTTTAGGCACACAAAGCAGTTTTTACTGAATCCTTTATGTGCTTGTTTCACGGTCCATGAAACAGGTGTCTACTTTGGGCATTCAATTTGTTATTTTTTGGATTAAACCTGAATTTTTTCCAATAAGTTTTCTTACTCCTGATCTTACTAACAGCACTTAAAGAATTGCAAATAATGAGCAAAGTATACTCACCACAGCTACTGCATCTGAACTGAGAATTTCTTGCGGTGTCAAGACAGCATAGTAAGATACATTAGTAAGGATGTAACTGACTGTAACAACAATTAAGGAAACAATGACTGCCCGAGGAATGTTCCTGAAAAAAAAAAGCTTAATTTTAATAGAGTCCAGCAATAACTGTATGTTATCTTTTGGGTATGTCTAGCATCAGATTAACCAGTCCATATGCCATGGTGGGCTTTATATATGGTAACCATTATTTAAGCTGCATATAACCAGAATTGCTTCTACAAGTCTACTGCCAACAGGTGCAAAGCACAGAGCAGAGGTGTTACATGGGCAGGTTGAGGCTTGCTTGCAATTGTGCCTCTGCAATCTGGACTTGCTACAGCTTCCTAGTAGTCTTCAAGGATATCCCATATAAAGTGGGTTGCAACAGTCCAACCACAAGATGACTAACTTATGAGTTGTGACAGTTTTGGTATGGGAACAATTGGTGCACTGCATGAATTTGTGTAAAAGCCCTCAAAGGTAGAGCTCTTATTTGCTGCTTGAGCAGGATCTGTGAGTAAGAGACACCCCCTCCCCGAAATTGCACACCAGTCCTGAAAAGGGAAGTGCAATCCCATTTAGGACTAAAAATGGAACCACTCCAGATACAGGAGGTCCAAACATCCACAGCCAATCAGACTTGAGCTTAAGTGTTCCCATCCAAACCCACAACCCTCCATGCATTGGGGTAAAACCTTGATAGAATTTCCTGGCTGGCAATGGGGTTAGATTTATAGTTGGGTATGCTAATGATACTGGATATTGATGATGTCATTCTGGAAAGAGTGCAGACAAGACAACAAAGATGGCAAGGGGACTGGAGGCTAAAACATATGAAGAATGGTTTCAGGAATTGGGTATACCTAGTTGAATGAAAAGAAGGACGAGGGATGACAGTGTTCCAATATTCAAAGGGCTGTCATAAAGAAGAGGGGATCGATGGATTCTCCAAAGCACCTGAAGGCAGGACAAGAAGCAATGGATGGAAACTAATCAAGGAGAGAAGCAACCTAGAGTTAAGGAGAAATTTCCTGACAGAATGAGGAACAACTTGCCGCCAGAAGTTGTGGGTGCTCCAACACTGGAGGTTTTGAAGAAGTGATTTTAAGAGCTTAAGAACCATTTGTCTGGAATGGTATATTGTTCAGTTTTCCGCTTGAGCAGGGGGTTGGACTAGAAGACCTTCAAAGTCCCTTCGAACTCTGTTATTGTTATTCTGGATTCCAACAGATGACCTTACCCAGTGGCCTCATGTAGATGAAAAACATGAAGAGTGAGAGCATTGAACTGTGAAGCAAGTTACATAAACAATAGATTTGGAATCATCAAAAATGTTCAACCTTTTTGGCAGCATAATTTCACATGTATTATGTTTACTGTAATAGCATAAACTGTAGGCTACACTAAACTACAGCTTTAGCTGTACAGAAGTAGAAAGCAAGCAAACCAGTTAACATAATCTATTATTTTTGCCTTTTCTTCCTGATGCCCCCCAAATAAGTGCTTTTATTTTTCTGGCTGCCTCCACTGGAACAGCCCTTTAATTAAGGCAATTTTGGTGATGCCAATAGATTTCCTTACTAATCCAGTCAACTCATTCTACTAAGCAGACAGGAAAGGCTGTTAAGTACAAGAAGAAAAATGACATCAGATTAAACAATGGTCAAGTTCAGTTATAGGAAACCACACCTCTCTGTGAATCTGACATAAAGACAGTCCAGGATCCAAATAATCACTTTGTTATAGTGAGGTTATAAATAAAACCTGAAAATAGGGGTTTACTCAGAGGAGCTGCTGAAGTGACAAAGAATAATGGAGTCTTCACAATCAGAACTCCAGGAAGAAGAAGGAGATCTTTGATAGAAGAAGTTAATAGATGACACTCTAAGATAGTTCTAGATAGCACTGGCTCTTGGTTGTAGTACTGAACAAAGTTAGCAGGTAAACTTGATAGATTGGTTGCAGATTTGAACTGAGCCCAAACAAGACATAGGTGCTGTTAGGCATGGGCTTTGTCAGGACTATTTCAATTAAGCTTTAATAACAACTCTGATGATAACAACAATAACAATAACAATAACAACAACAACAATAATAATATTAATAATAATTTAAAAAAGTTGGAAGGGACCTTGGAGGTCATCTAGTCCAACCCCCTGCTCAGGCAGGAAACCCTATACCATTTCAGACAAATGGCTGTCCAGTTTCTTCTTAAAAACTTCCAGTGATGGCGCATTCACCGCTTCTGGAGGCAGGTTGTTCCACTGGTTAATTGTTCTAACTGTCAGGAAGTTTCTCCTTAGTTCTAGGTTGCTTCTCTCTTTGGTTAGTTTCCATCCGTTGTTTCTTGTCCGACCTTCAGATGCTTTGGAGAATAGCTTGACTCCCTCTTCTTTGTGGCAACCCCTGAGATATTGGAACACTGCTATCATGTCCCCCCTCGTCCTTCTCTTCGTTAAACTAGACATATCCAATTCCAGCAACCGTTCTTTATTTGTTTTAGCCTCCAGTCCCCTAATCATCTTTGTTGCTCTTCTCTGTACTCTTTCCAGAGTCTCAACATCTTTTTTACATTGTGGTGACTAAAACTGGATGCAGTATTCCAAGTGTGGCCTTACCAAGGCATTGTAAAGTGGTATTAACACTTCACGTGATCTTGATTCTATCCCTCTGTTAATGCAGCCTAGCACTGTGTTGGCTTTTTTGGCAGCTGCAGCACACTGCTGGCTCATATTTAAGTGATTGTCCACTAGGACTCCAAGATCCCTCTCACAGTTACTACTATTGAGCAAGGTACCCCCTATACTAAACCTGTACATTTGGTTTTTCTTGCCTAAATGTAGAACCTTACTTTTTTCACCATTGAATTTCATTTTGTTAGATAGCGCCCAGTGTTCAACTCCTTTGGGTTCATCCTAGTCCTTTGGTAAAAGGGACAAGAAAACCAGATGGACGTGCCAGAGTTGAACTGGACTTGACAGTTCTTTGTCATCCAGCTCCTTGTTTTGAGTTCAGATTTTGTCCTGGGAGTTTGTCCTATCTGGAGCACTCTGCTTCCTGACCTCAGAATAGCAACATTTTTCAAAAGAGCCTTGGGAATGGAACTGTAGCAAGCCCCTCGTCATGAATATGTAATACAAGCATTTTTGGATTAGCATGACATATAAATCCACTCCATATTATATATATATAAATCCAATATATTATATAAAGATATAATATATTCCTGGACTTGAACAAGTATTAACTACTCAGTTTTACTCATCTACAACATTTCAAATTCCTCCCCGGATTTGTCCAGCAAACTTCTGGGTCGTCTAATCTTCCTCTTCCCTCTTTAATTGTTTAGTTCTCTCCTTGGTTGAGACTGTAGTTTGTATCATCCATAGCTTCTGAGTTTCCTTGGCAAGGACACCCTCTAGATGTCACATATTATAACAATAATACATGCAAAACGGCTGGTTATTCCTGCACACTTACTTTTTAGGATTTACAATTTCTTCAGTTACAAAGTTTATATAGAACCTGAATCAAGGAAACAAATAAAAGAGTCAAAATATGCTCTGATCCACTTCATGCCAAATAGGTTATTCTAGTCGAGAGTTTGCATTTCATCTTAAAGGAGAGCCATACTTTTTGTCTAATGCCTAACCACATAAACAGCAGCAAGCCAATTACAAAATTCCTTTATAATTTAAAGTAAGGTTTCTGTCTTCAGAAATGGAATTCACCGTTCATTCAGACAGGCTTTATCAACCTTAAAAAGGCAGCTTATCAGGGCTTTTTAAAAAAATGTTTGTGATACATTTAGGGAAAAATAGCAGACATACTGCAATTGAGAACATTAAGGTTACTAATCCATTGCCCAACTATTGCTTGAGCTGATAAGTTGCATGAACTCATAATGCTTACTGTACAACTAATAGTGTTTGCTCATACAATATGCTAAACTCAAATCCCAGGAGAATTCTCTTTGGAATGTCAACATACATCATTTAAAAATAAATAAAAGCAAAACAATCATACGGCTTAACATATTTACACCCTGCTATACATTTGATTGAAAGTTGATTAAATGTAATGATTTCCAAATAGATATATTTTTTAAAAAAAATTGTTACAACTTTGAGGGCGCATCAATGTCCCTTCTACCATTTAGAAAAGGAAAAAAGTTAAAAGTTCATAATTTAGAAACTTACCATCCTCCATAAGCAAACATCCCGGAATAAAAAGCAAGAGGCAGCTTTTCAAGTGTTAAGGAACTTGTGTCAAAACTATTCTGGAAATGTTCATTATGACCTAGCAAAAAATAAGACATATTTTTCCTCTTTCTTGTAACAAACAATACAGATAGTCCTCGACCTATGCCCACAACTGAGCCCAGCATTTCTGTTGCTAAGTGAGACATTTGTTAAGTGAATTTTGCCCCATTTAATGACCTTTCTTGCCATAGTTATTAAGTGAATCGCTGCAGTTGTTAAATTAGTAACACTGTTGTTAAGTGAATCTGGCTTTGCTTGTCAGATGGTTGCACACGGGGATCACATGATCCTGGGACGCTGCAACCGTCATAAGTATGAGTCAGTTGCCGAGTGTCTGAATTTTGATCATATCACCATGGGGATGCTGCAATGGTCATAAGTGAGAAAAATGGTCATAAGTCATTTTTTTCAGTGTTGTTGTAACTTTGGATGGTCATTAAATTATAAGGTAGGTCAAGGATTACCTCATAATTAGCATCTTTCTAATGTAGGCTTTGGTATCACCTGAACAAGAAAACCAGGTAAAAATCTAAGATCTAAGATTCCTGGAGTTTAAGGGCTACCTAAATCAATAGCACTCTTCTTTTAAAAAAAACCAAAAGAAATATTCTTATTCTGTACTATTGTTTGGCTTCTCCTTATCCCATAGGCCTTCTGAAGATATCGGGGTATCCACAAAATATGATTGTTAAAAAAAAACAGATGGCAGCTGGGATGATGCAAAGTCCTGCACATTTACTATTATTATTATTATTATTGTGTTGTACTGAAGGTTCAGTCTCATCATTGCAGCCGTCATTTTGACTTTTTTTTTTAACCATATCTATGGAAATCCCTGCAAGAAATGAAGTTGTTGGGCATGACAATATTTCAATCTGCTTTTAGAGTAAATGGAAGAGAGAGAGAGAGAGAGAGAGAGAGAGAGAGAGAGAGAGAGAGAGAGAGAGAGAGAGAGAGTATCAACATCAGTGTCTGGCAAGGAAATTAAACAATAGGAGAACTTTCTGTTATTATTACTACTATCATCATATTTATTTGCTGCTCATCTTGCAGTTTGAGTTGACTCTGAGTGGAAAATATCCAGAATAGGAAACAGGAAAAGGGAGGAAGAATTGCTGGTGGAATCTCAGAAGCACATGTGAAGGATCCTTGCCCCATGGGTACTGCTTTGACAGCTTCATTGAGATTAAATGTAGCTAATTTACTTGAGTTGTTGCACAATTCCAGTTCCCTTAAAAGTGACCATGGTAGTAGAGACTAAAAGCTGGAATCTAATAATATAGTTTTGTGGGGGCTATAGAGGTATATCTCTGGAAAAGAACAAGTGGGGAATGCTGAGCTAGCTGAAACTATATAATTTCAATGTATGCATGAATCTTTAAGAATAACAGAAAGGCTCCTGGCAGCTTAGACCAGAGGTCCCCAACCCCCGGTCCCTAGACTGGTACCAGTCCACGGATGCCAGAAACCAATCCACGCAAACAAGTAAAGCTCCATCTGTGGCATGCAGGCAGCACACAAAACCACTGCCCCCTCTGGTCCATGGGAAAAAAACCTCTCTCCATGGTGCCCAAAAGGTTGGGGGCCGCTGCTTGAGACTAACAAATTAAGTCTGACTTGGATAAGATAACCCTTCAAATAAAGGATCAAAGAGCAAACATTCAAGTGTGTCTGAGAGTAGTCAGTCCCTGGTGTCTTCTATCTCTCTTTCCTATAGTCTTTATCTTTCCAATACCAATATCCCCTTGCTTTTTCTTTTGTTAATTTTGGCATCCTCCACTTCTTCTGGTGCTCCATGTCATCCCATTCCTCATGATATTTCTGATTAGTCTTACCATTTCCAAGAGCCAAGAGCCCAGGAACAATAATTAGACCCACAGTGATCATCTTCAGGACAGTGAGCCCTGTCTGTACTTTGGCAGCCCAACTCACACTCCAACAGTTCAGGGCTACGGCTAAGGCTGAATTGGGAGAGAAGGAGAGAGAGAAAGAAAAAAAATGATCAGAGCTCCATAAGCTGATTTAATTATGCTTTCAATTAGGGCTTTCCCAGGGCTTTTTTTCTCATAGAACGCCCAGAACAGAGTTCCGGCACCTTTTTTGGATGGAACCTTGTAGGGTAGGCAAGGCGGGTTGTATGACGTGTGTGAGTTCTGGCACCTTTTTTTTTTTTTTACAAAAAAAACCTGGGCTTTCCTATATCATATTTGCGAAACTAAATGACCATCCAGTTTTGGTCACTGCGATGTAAAAAAGATGTTGAGACTCTAGAAAGAGTACAGAGAAGAGCAACAAAGATGATTAGGAGACTGGAAGCTAAAGCATATAAGGAAAGGCTGCTGGAATTGGGTATGTCTAGTTTAATGAAGAGAAGGACGAGGGGGGACATGATAGCAGGGTTCCAATATCTCAGGGGCTGCCACAAAGAAGAGGGAGTCAAGCTATTTTCCAAGGCCCCTGAAGGCAGGACAAGAAGCAACAGGTGGAAACTAATCAAGGAGAGAAGCAACCTAGAACTAAGGAGAAACTTCCTGACAGTTAGAACAATTAACCAGTGGAACAACCTGCCTCCAGAAGCGGTGAATGCTCCAACACTGGAGATTTTTAAGAAGAGACTGGACAGCCATTTGTCCGAAATGGTATAGGGTTTCCTGCCTGAGCAGGGGGTTGGACTAGATGACCTCCAAGGTCCTTCCAACTTTATTATTATTATTATTATTATTATTATTATTATTATTATTATTATTATTATTATATAAAGTGATAACAATCAGTTTGGATAGGAACACTCCGTAATCCTGAAAGCAAGACAGATTCCCTCACTGCAAGTAATTTACCTTAAAAATTATGCAATTAAAATCTTTTAAACTATTATATTAAGCTAATTAATAGGAAAAATGCACACTGAGTCAACATGATAGAATAAGAAATGCGAAATAACAGAGAATGGTCTAAATAATTAAAGAAATAACTAAACATTAATCAGATTGCTTGAAACTCTTTTTTATTTAGTTTCGAAAAAAACACTAATGAAAATAATAGCTAGCTATACGTAACAAAAATATGCTGCTGCTTCCAATGTTTTTTGATAGATTTATGCAAAGAGGTGACTTTAATCTGCCTTGAATAAACAGCTACATTCCAGAGAGTTAACATGACTTTCTTCACATTACCCACTCACTGAATATATTGATCCATCAAGGTGCTTATACATATGCTGTCTGTTCCACAAATTCTATTCCAATTTGAGAGGACTTTCCCGGCAGTGAACCTCTTATGGGCAAAGATAACACATTATAATATAGGGTATTTATAGCCCAAGAGTTTTTACATATTTTTGCAGCATGAATACAACTATTAGAATTCCTGAATAAACAAGGATCTAGTATGTGCTAGGATTTTAATGGTTTCAA
Source organism: Protobothrops mucrosquamatus (assembly GCF_001527695.2). NCBI lineage: Eukaryota > Metazoa > Chordata > Lepidosauria > Squamata > Viperidae > Protobothrops > Protobothrops mucrosquamatus. The sequence goes on from NW_015387338.1 coordinate 156,223, forward strand.
ATATTGGCTTTTAAGCTGAGCACAGGAAGAAGCTGAATTCAAATAACTTTCTTATTCACACATTGACTAAGCCATGGTTTGCTTCAATCGGGGATTACTGATTGTCTAACTGTCTAACTTTCCTTTGGAGGAGCAAATATCAATTTAGGATTATGTTGGTGGTGAAGGTGAGGGGTGGGTAGTCGCTGGAGAAGACGGTGTGTCGAACTGGTTGTTGTTACCAAGCCAGCTTTTCCAATATTTTTCACTGTTTGCATTTGTCTACTATCCAGCTGATTGGCAATATTAGTAGTAACAAAGATAACTAACAAAAATAATTTGCAAAAGGCAGAAGCTTACATGAATGATAGCTGTACTGGCTCTCCACTCTAGTAATGAAGATTTCATGGGGAAGGACGTTCTGATGGAGTGCACAAAAATTAATCACTGTTCAGGATGAAACTTTAAACTGATTTGATAGGAAAACTAATTAAGCAACTGAACAAATATTAGGTGGAATGTGGGAAGTCAGCTAACATGATCCAACAGATGTCAGTAAATATGTTACTAATGAATTCAGTGAAAATAATTTTCTTCTCAAGTTTCAGAATTTGCCCAGACTTCTGTTGCCTTTTTAAAAAGTGTGTTTGATACTGAAAGAGTTCAAAAAGATAATTACAGACATTAAACCGATACCCAGGATCAGAATAAAAGAAATGATTTTGGAATTAGAGAACATGTAGAAAAGACTGATTAACTGTATATTTTATCTCCAAATATTATAATCTGGCCATGTTACAAAGAAGAAAAGCCTTCAAATCTTTAACAGAAGAACTATAAAAAAAATGGAATAAGGTGTAAATGGAGGTTCCTTTCAAGATAGTTTTATTTCAACCACAAGAAAGAGTGACTGTTTCTATGCTTCCAGAGATGAATAGAATTTTAACAAGATTATTTTATAAAGAATTAACAGAGATGATGCTTAAAGAACTGATATATTTTTTAAAGAAGAAAATAGGATAAAAGGAATTTCTGGCATTAGGGACTTACAGGATGGCTGGTAGTTATAAAATGTTCCATATTGTGTCATAAGACTGGAAATAGAAAGGAAATAAATAAGATAAAATAAAAGAATGGAAAAGAATTATATAGAAGTTAATATCAAGTAGGGGAAATTAGAGCTCAGAATAGCTGTCCTCTATCCTAGAACAATTAGAGGGTTTAATTAACTCTCAGGGAGCTTCTGTTCATATGGATCTAATTGGGTTGGGAGGGTGAGAAGTGGGGGATAAATGGAGAAAGGAACTGAGGGAGAGTTTGGAAAGGGCTTTGGGGAAGCAAGAAAAAAAAGTTAGTAAAAATGATGTTGAAGATTTCACAAGTAATAATAGCAATAGCATTTAGATCTATTTACCGCCCCTTAGTGCTTTACAGCACTTTCTGGGCAGTTTGCAAAGTCAGCATATTACCCCCAACAATCTGGGGTCTCATGTTACCGACTGCAGAAGGATGGAAGGCTGAGTTAATCTCAAGCCCTGTTAGGATCGAACTCCAGACTGTGGGCCCAGTTAGCCTGCAATACTACATTCCAACAACTGCACCACCAGGGCTCATATAATCATAAAAATGTTGGCTTATAATTTAAATAGGGTTCCAACACTGGGGCAAAACAAAATGTAATTGCTGGGTGAATTTGGTTCTAGTGTGTGATTTAAATATACCCAGCTATGTGTGCGGATGGAACAAGTTTAAGAAAATTGTAAGACAATTGCAAAGAAATATTGGAGTAGGATTCATATTCTAATACAGAAGATTCTTAAAGTGAATATTAAGATAAAATCAGAAACTTTTCTTTTGCGTTTAATGGGAAAAGACTTGGGGAAAAAATTGGAACTTTGATGTTATATATGTTGACGGCAACAAGATTACTTTATGCACAAAAATGGAAGGACACTTTGATTCCCACAATGGCTGCAAAAGTTGGTGGAGTTAGCAGAAATGGCTAAATTGACTGTTTTGATAAAAGCAAAAAATATAAGTACTTTTTTTTTACTACTTGGAAACCACATCTGGACTTAGTGCTTGAGGTGGGAAAAAATGAAACTTTGATTTTGGGTTTTACCAATGAGATAGTTTTGTTGATATAGAAATGACTAGTTTATACCACTATATAAAAAGTTGTGGTTTTCTTTCTTTCCCCCCTCTTTTCTGTACTTTCCCTTCCCTTTTCCCTCCCCTATTTTTCCTATTTGTTTTTGTATTTTTGTATTTTATACTATAAACTAATAAAAAAAGAAAATCATAAGACAATTTTAGGTATTTGAGAGACTGCACAGTTTTAAGCACTTGCATGAGCTTATTGATATCTGGGGAAATGATAAGATATTTCTATTAACCAAGGGATTTATATTTCTTTTATTATATTTAGAGGCCTCCTGATTCCAGAGTGATAATAGGCAGCTTGTACTTTAAAAGAGAAGAAAACAATAAAAAGAAAAAAAGATTATGTATATCTGGAAAAACCACAATTCTCCCTCCCACAACTAGGGTTGTGAAAAATCCTGAGGACTGAGAAAAATCCTGAGTTCACAAATCATGCTAAACAATAGTTGGTTGAACAAACCAACTGGATACAGATAAAACATGAAATAGAAGACCTGGTTTACAAATCGCCAAAGCCTCTGTTCACACTATATACTAAACTAAAACCAAACAAACCATATCATCGTTTATCATGTGTGTTAACCCATAGTCAAAATAAATGAGTTACGTATGTACTAACCATTGCCACAGGATTTTGACTCTGCTCTGCCCTGATTAAATGTTAGAAACAGAAAGTGAGACATCAGCTTAGCAAGTTTTGGATTCTGTGTTCATCAACTATTCCTGTACAGGTAGCTTCATAGATTTGATTAGATTCGTTGTGCAATAAGTGACTATTAAATCTTCCAGTTGTTTATCTTACTTCAGAGCAAAGATACTTAAAAAACATTGATACTAAAGACTACAGTAAATACCTGTTTATTGATAATAAACTACAAATACTTTGATCATGCATTCACTGATACTCACTAACTCCTGCCATAGTGATCAGTTTCACAGCCAGAGGAGGGACATGACAAGAAGCAAAGAAAGGCTCAATGAGGTATCGACCAAATGCCAAAGACACCACAGCTACATTTGCAGGGCTGGAATATAAAAGCCAGAATATCAGATACAAATCTTTTGCTTTTTTGTTGGTTTCTCTCATCTTTGCTTTTGTTGAGGGCTTGTGGGTTTTCCATTGTGAAAAAAAAATCCACAAATGAAATGAAATTAAAAGTGAAAATAGTGACTGCTTTCATAAATATTCCTCTGGAAGATTGGATAGAACATGAGGAGAACTCAAATCTGAGAAATGTCTACTTTTTATGTTTGGCAGACCCAAGTTTATCATTTAATCAAAATGGTGGATTTAGTCCACACCTTGCATTAAGTCATGGTTTAGTTCAGTTATAGTTTGTGGAATAAGCCACTTCTGGTTTTAATTATTTTTATTGTTCTTAATATATAAATTAAATATACTATATCATTTAATGTTTAAATATTGTGAATTCTATAAGCTACCTAGAGCCTAGCAGGTTTCAGTCAGTAGATAAATCACATAACTAACTAAATACAAAGTCCAAGTCCTTAGATTCAGCCAACACGCTAAATCATCAGTACAATGTTACAAAGCATAACATATTAATAATAGTTTTTTTTACAAAACTATTATTTTGTGCTATCCTATTCTCATTCTTCTGGCTTATGACCTTTATGATAATATAATAACAAAAAGAAAAGGAGCAGGATCGTCCATAAGATGTGGTCAAAAGAATCAAGATGACTCTGGGATTATAGCTACATATACATCACATATAAAAAAAGCTAAAGTTTTGATGCCACATCACAACTGCCATCTTGGGTTTTTTTGCCATACTTTGTGGACTCTGCTGAAAGGAAATAAATCTGGATGTTCTGACCATGGTGAGCTAGGATTCTTGCAGAATCATTGTGTTGGCCTGCAATAGGAATGGATCTACTCTATTGATGCAAGATTTGCCATCCATCAGTTGCAGGGATCTCTCTCAAGTCTGTAGCTCTTAGATGTTCCCTGGAAGACAGTTCAGTTGACTGCGGAATGATCTGGCTTGGTGGGAGAGGACAATGTCATCCAATCAATCCCAAATTGATTTTTATAGAGTCAGAGAGGCAGGCCTTTAGTTTATTGCAAGCCGGGCAGTGGTATCTGCACCGTAAGAAATGAAGAAAACCATCCATCTTATGACTGAAAGGAAGAAGTCTTTGGTTTGGGATTGTTTTTGATCTGGAGTCTCCCTAGAGCTTTGTCTATTATTGCTTCCATTCTTCGTTCTTCCCCACTGTTCCCTGTCATTCTCAGATGCTTTCCCCCCTCCCTCCTTCCAAACATTTGTTAGATCTCAGTGGTGCTCCATTCACCAGCTGTCTGCCTTTAAAAACACAGCTGGAACATGCCCCATTGAGAGATTTAAAGAGACAAAGCTCCCAATAAATCTTCCCATCATCTGGCATTCCTTCCTTTTCAGACAAGGAAGGCAAAGAAAAGCCATCCTTACCGTATCATAATAAATTCAGCCCACAATCGGAGGAAAGCCGGCAATGGTCCAAGTGTCTCTAAAAGATAAATATAATGCCCGCCTGACTTCGTAATACATGTTCCAATATCTGCATAGGACAGAGCACCTGGAAATCAATCAAAAAATTGAGTTATAAGTCATATCCATTGTCCTGGGACTAAGCTCCATTAAACTCAATGGATCTTTCTGTACATATAATGTGGACATTTGGGGCCATATTGAGGCAAATTTGGTCCTAACATTTCATCTTGTTCACCACTGCCACATTTTAAACTAGGGATACCTTTGTATTAAAACTATTATTAGATGTACTGTTTAAGGTAACACAGAGAGATGTAAAACAACTGGGGTGTTATCATTAATAATTTGTTATGTTTAAAAGTAAATGAAATCAAATTCAGAGGGTATTTTGGCTCTGAGATAGTCCCTCAGTTTTTATTTTATTTATTTGGTTGTTTGAATTTATCAGTATCCCAGTTTTGGAAATGATTCACCGGTAAACTATTAAAAGAGCAAGAGTGACCCTTGGACCAGAAAAGGTTGGACAGTAATTTTCACCCAAGTGAATAACTAACTGAACACCATGACATGAAATTCATTTCTAGAAAGATGCAGTACTTATTATCACTGTGAATATATTTTTCCCCTAAGGACTTGGATGCACTTCAAATGGTGCAAACATTTATCTGTGCATCACAGCTATAAAGTAGTTGTAATTAAAACACAATGAATGACACAAGATTGCTTGGGAGAGAGGGGGATTTTTACCTGGATTTCTCCAGCTCAGTCATTTTATTTAAAATATATATTAGATGATGGCAAAACAGGTATTAAAAATGCAACCAGGATTCAAAGAAACCTCAATAAATGAGTTATAATATTAAAGGCCATCTCCTTTTCTTCCATCAGTGTTTCTGCATCCTTTTAAGGCAGAAAATACCTCACTTGAAAGCTGTGAGTAGATCCCAGAGTATATTTTTGTAGCTGCCAGAATTACAAGATTTGGGTAGGGCATGGTGTAGTCCACATGCCTTGCAGGCAGTCCTTGACTTACAACCATTTGTTTAGTGACCAGTCAAAGTTATAATGGCACTGAAAAAAGTGACTTATGACTGTTTGTCACACTTATGACCGTTGCGGCATCCCCATGGTCACGTGGTCAAAATTCAGATACTTGGCAACTGGTTCATATTTATGACGGTTGCAGTGTCCTGGGGTCATGTGATCCCTTTTGAGCCCTTCTGACAAGCAAAGTCAATGGGAAGCCAGATTCCCTTAACCGCTGTCTTGCTAATTTAATAACTGCAGTGATTCACTTAATAACTGTGGTGAGAAAGGTCATAAAATTGGGGGAAACTCACTTACAACTGTCTTGCAGAGAAACAGAAATTTTGGACTCAACTGTGGTTGTAGGCCGAGGACTACCTGTATTCCAGGGGTCCCCAATCACCGGTCCATGGACCAGTTCCGGACTGTGGCATGCCAGCAACCGGTCTGCACAAACAAGCAAAGCCTCATCCATGGGATGCAGGCAGCACACAAAACCATGCACTCTCCAGTCCGTGGAAAAACCTCTCTCCACAGAACTGGTCCCTGGTGCCCAAAAGGTTGGGGACCTCTGCTGTATTCCTTTGAGCTCCTTGTGAAAATGTTATACAGTACTGTGAAGCAATGCTATGCCAGGTATACTGTGGGCAATTTTAGAGGGCTACACCAGACTGCCAGTCTGACTTACCAACAGGTATAGGATGACCATCTGCTTTACTTTTCACAGGATAAGCTTCTATTGGAGCATGTCCTTTTATTTGAAGGGATACCTAGCAATATGTGACTTTTAAAATGAAGAACCACATAAATGGGGATCAGGGGCCTGGCTCATCAAACCTTAGCATCTGAACACACATAGCCTCTTTCTCCCTGTAGTAAAGTGCATTTTATCTCTATTTAAAGATAGAAGGGCTGCTAAATTTACATCAGATATATAAACCAGTAAATGCAAACATTTAAAAAACTGCTGCCCACTTTCATTCACTTTCTTTGGCAATGATAAACAGCGTAGACCCCTGAGGCATATAGATGTGAAAAAGAGGGAATTGTTTTGAGCCAAAGAAAAGAGAAACTTCATATGCAAATGGAACTTCAGGGAACAAGGCATACAGTGCCCATCTGAAGGGAGTGAGCCTCTTAGTCTGTGCCATCCAAAACACATTAAGTCTCCAACACATGATAGGCAAACTCAAGATGGGTGGGTGGTAGGGACAGGAATGTTCATTTGGGAGAATTAGCATGGGGTAGAGGGGAAATGTCTGGCATACACACTGTCCTTTCTCATTTTTTTCTTTTTTTTTAACCCCCATGTTTAATATGAAACTGATGGATTGAGAAGAAAAGAAGCTATTCTGTAGGGCAGCAGAAGGCTATTGCTGAGGGGAACAAGCAGGCCCAGATTTCCGTGGTAGACATGCATGCATTTTGTTTCCCCATTCTACTAGCAATAGTTTCTTACTGCCCTGTGGTCCATAATGGCTCCCTGCTGTTCCACTGGCACAAAGTGGTCATTGTAAGCCAGCAAAAGCCACATATTTCACATTAGTTCAAATATTAGATTCTCCCTCTTCCCATTGGAGCCCCCCCCCCTTTTATTTAGGAATTCACTCTGCCAAGTCCTTGCTTGGATATTGCTATCATCAGATATATTATAAAGATTATCTATCTATCTATCTATCTATCTATCTATCTATCTATCTATCTATCTATCTATCTATCTATCTATCTGTCTGTCTGTCTGTCTGTCTGTCTGTCTGTCTGTCTGTCTATCTATCAACTATATCTATCTATCATCTATATCTATCATTTTCTATCAACTATATCTATCTTTCATCTATCTATCATCTATCTATCTATCATCTATATCTATCATTATTTATCAACTATATCTATCATCTTATCTATCTATCATCTATGTATCATCTATCTATCTATCTATCTATCTATCTATCTATCTATCTATCTATCTATCTATCTATCTATCTATCATCTAGCTATCTTCTAATATTTTGAGTTTCTCAATATGTAAAAATCAACAAAGTTTTTTTTTTTTAAAAATGAAAGCTGCACAACTCACCAAACAGAGACAGAATCCCACAAGCGAGCCATACAAGTAATGAGACCCCTACATTGCCTGAGTTTTGCAATACCCCTTTAGGAGAAATGAAGATCCCACTGCCCACCATGGTGCCTACAGCCAGTGCAATGGCCCGAGTAAGGGTGATCTTTCTCCTCAGAAAAACAGCATCCTTCTCCTCCATGAAAGCTTTTCTCTTCCTGCAAGGTCCCATATTTTCACCTCTCTGTTTCCTCCAAATCACAGGAGTCTCTCGGGGTCAGGCACCGCTTGGGTTACTGATTGTGTGGCAGTTCTGCTCTGTGCTGTCAATTCCTCTTCCTCTCCTTTTCTCTTTACTTAGCTAACAGCACAGTTTGGCCAGGAATCCTGTGGAATAATGGGAGCATGTGTAAACAAATATTTAAAGAAAAATATCATGTGGAATAGCAAGTAGGGGCCAAAATCCTAAGGAACAATGTATGCTGGTACTTTTGCTGCAGTCGCTGATAAACACGTGCATGTCCAATTCTCAATTTTGCATCCAAAGAATTTGGTTTGGGTAGTATGTACTCTTCTTGGCTTCATTTACAGTACGTGCAAGGCCAAACTCCCAGACAGGGTATTGACCCAAAATTTATTGATAATGGGCATATTTCAAAGAAACTTCAATCAGATTACAAAATAATTCCATACCTTAATTTAAACAGGATGGTAGGCAGGTTTAAAAATGGCCACAGAGGTTGATCTTTAACAAGGTGAGCCATTTTGATGATAAGCCATATAAACATTAGGAATAGGGAAAAAATGTTTACTCATGCAGATAGTCCTCAGCTTACAACAGTTCATTTAGTGACCGTTCATAATTACAATTACACTGAAAAAAGTGACTTATGATGGTTTTCACTCTTACAACCATTGCACCATCCCCATGGTCACGTGATCAAAATTCAGATGCTTAGCCAACTGACTTGTATTTATGACAGCTGCTGTGTCCTGGGGTCATGTGAGCACTTTTTGTGATCTTCTAACAAGCAAAGTCAGTGGGGAAGCCATAGTCACTTAGCAACCGTTTTACTATCTTAATAACTGCAGTGATCCACTTAACAACTGTGGCAAGAAAAGTCGTAAAATGAGGCAAAACTTACTTAACAAATGTTGCAGTTAGCAACAGAAATTTTGGGTTCATTTGGGATCATAGGTCGGGGACTACCTGTATTTAAATGAGAATTACTTAAGAAATGCATACTGTATTTTCCAAATATTTTAAATATTACGCTGATGGTGTACGGCATAAGGATGATCCATACTTCCATAATTATTAGTTAAATTAAGCTAGAGTGATAATAATTGGAGAAAATATGAGTGTGAATCAACTGTTAGACATGGGGATGGATGCTGCTGTTGCCGATAATACCATGGATGGATTCTACTTCAACTATAACATAATTCAGAAACCAGGTTATGAATTGGAACAAAATAGATCTTGGAGTAAAGTTAGAACCTGTTGCATTCTGAAATCAATTACAAAGATTCCAGAAAGAGCTGCAAGGTGACAGATTCTGTATAGTGTAGTGCCAGAGACACCCACCAGATCCAGCTTTTTTTGTCTCCATGAACAAAAGTGGCGTTGTGCTGTTGTGATGCAAACTTCATCTATTCAAGGGTTGGTGTAGTGACATGATGCATGACTAACTGGGTGCATCACTGCAATGCTGCTTTTATCATTTGTAACAAACACACACAAATACACACATTCCCCCAAACCTGCCCTGTGGTTGCCTTTTTTGTATATACAATTGGAATCCAATTTTGGGGGAAAAAATATAATAGCTGTTACTTGTTTATGTAATCAATACACATATTTTCCATCTCAAAATAATTCTTAAAAATAAAAACAACACACTAACTGAATTGTTTGTACAGAAAATCTCATGTCCACTGAAATTTAGTTTCTGAAATAACATTACACTTTCTTGAATGTTTGGACTAACTGTTGTGTGCAAATGTAAAAAAATGTAATTCTTTCTATCTAAATAAGTATCTGCACATGCAAATGCTTATTTAGGAAATTCTTTCATGCATTACAAGGTGGGAAATTAGCAAATAATGCCACAATTATTTGTCAGCCTTGTACTCATGAAATAAAATAACACAATTAAACCTGTGCAAGTATCCGTAATATGATTTTGTTTATTATTACATTCTTTGTTATTGTTTTTTTATTGACACAGTAAAAATGTTGACTGGTTTGCAAGGTATCCTTACCTGTTAAAGATTATTCCAGCCATAACTGGACATGGGAATAAAAAAGCATATCAGAAAAAAATATTAATCTTAAATTCCTGGGATTTTGCAAAGCTGACCTATCCTGTTATTTCAGGTAACAGAAGAAAAAAGAACAGATTTCTTTGTTGGTGCTATGGAGAACATATTATTTCCATAAGCTTGTATCTTAACAAAGTAATGAAAATAGTGTAATATTTATTAAACCCAACCACCACTAGTGGTCTCCTGTGGCAATCAATACTTCCATCTGTGGATCATGCAAGCTTCATGCCTACCCTGCCAGGCTCTACTATATACATCACATTCTGTTTTATTTATTCTCTGAGTATCTTCCGTTAATGATATCAGTATGTTCACAAACAACAGCGATGGAGAAGTCTCAAAGTCCAGAGGGGGGAAAAGAAGTTTCAGAATAAATACAGGAGTCAAAGAGACAGACAGAATTACTAGGAATTCAAGTGTAGTGGCCTAGAGAAATAGGTCATGGCATGGCTTTTTCAGAAAAAGCTTAATCTTCCAAATTAGATTTTCTTCTAAACACGTGCAGTTTGTTTTGTGTTTAAAGTACAGGACTCGTTCCAAGAACAGAGGAACACAACTTTACCAGAAGTATCTAGATGGCCTACTATTCATTCATTTGCATTGATTTTTTTCTTAATTATGGGAATTAAGAAGGCAGGGAATGTCAGTCATCAAATTTTTTGCTTGTGTTGTTGCCTTCATTTAGGTTGGATAAGTTGGCTATCTAGTTCTGAGATTAGAGAGAGAATTGTGATGTCAGAGAGGAAAATCTAATTAATTTTTCATTTTGTTTTCCTGCTGCCCTCTAAGAACAGTTTTCCTGACAGTAGAAAATTGACCTCAGATGGATAAAACAAAACAACAAAACAAAGCAAAACAACAAAACTAGAAGAGGATGTATGCTACCATTCAATTCAATAACTCTCCCTCCCTCCCTGATTGACTTGAAGGCACAAATACATAAAAGAAAACACTATTATATTCGTAGGCATTTACACACTATATTATCTGACACAGATTCAGTGTATTCTCTGCCCCCCCAATGGAATGTTGATGTAAGTAGAATGAAACTGTTTTCATATTCTCACTTATTTTATGAAAATTTCTGTACTTTTCTCTCAGAATGAGCAGTGTAAATCTAAAATACCTCCAATAAACATAAAGTTAAAACAACTTTTCCTTCCCAAAGCAGCCCATCAATTCCTCCCAGCATAAAAGCACATTCAACCTAATCAACAAAGTCTATCCAGTCACCATCAGATTTAAATATCAAATCCCAGCTTCAAAAGAAGGATCTTCAAGGCCTTCCATAAAGTCAACAACTAGGGGACAATGGATTTTTTTTTTAGAGAGACCATATTCCACAAAACTGGAACAATCATAGAGAACATGTGACATCTAGTCTAACATTGTCCACTCACATGGAGCTAGGGCTTTAAGCTAGCTCTCTTCTGCAGTGGGCATATAGCTCAATATCTGTGTAAGCTGGATCTTTTGCTTTCTTTTTACAACAGATGTTTAAAAATGCTTCAAGAAGAATATATTGAAAAGACTTGAATTTATCCTTATTTCTGAAGTTCAGGAAAGCAAGAGCACTTTACTCAGTGTCATTAAAATAAAAGAGCCCATCTGTGGTAGAAAACTGAGATTGAGCAGACCTGAAATCTAATAGAGAAGTTAAGAAGATGACCTTTTGACTGTCATCAAGTTTTACGAGGAAATGGCAGCTCACATCATTAAATACAAGTTTGTATTTGAAATGCAAAAAATGCCCAGAAGCCAAAAACCAAATCTGTAGTTCACAAAAGATTATGGCTTTTAATAAAATTAGTTTGTAGGAAAAGGTGCCAACAGGATTCTTGTTGTTTATATGAATATGCCCTTCTGAATATAGTATTTTGGTTGCGAAGATGTCTCATTTATATCACAGAATTTGATGAAGAAATGATTGATCTGTGGTACATCTGCATTTAGCATAAAGTGTTTTACAGGGAAGTGTTTTCCAACATATTTCATTACTTAAGCAAAGTTTAACTGAAAAGACCTTTACATTTTGACCAGTGGTGGGATTCAAATATGTGAACAACTGGTTCTCTGTGTGGATGCCACTTCCGGAAGTCCATTCTGGGCCTGGGCAACAAAAAATTAGCTACCGGTTCTGCCGAACTGGTGCAAACTGGCTGAATCCTACCACAGATTTTGACCCAGAAATACTGAATATGATGTGTATTGATTTCCTTTCCTTCATCCCTAGTCCCTGACCTGAATGGCTGAAGTGTTATTTATTTTACAGCAAAGAATTTTAACTCCTTTCAGGTTTTTAATTTGAAAAATTCAGTTTTTCCTGTTCGTAATAATAATATGGTAACAATACAGAAACAAACTACATGTTACATAATTATGTATACAAAGGGGTGGAATGCCCTTTGACTGTTTTCGTAGAAAGAAAAGATGAATAATAAACAGAAAAGGAACTCTAAAATTAGCATATTAAATTAATATAAATCATCCAAATAACATTTCAATGTAGCCTCCAAATGTGCTAACAACAATAGTCAACAAGGAAAAGAATCTCCATCTGTTGCAAAATTAGATTCCCGGAAATGTTAATTACATGTGCATAAAAAAAAGTGACAAGAATGCAGGGACGCAAGAATGCTACTAGGAGTACCAAAGCAAGACTGCAAAACTCCAGTCATTGACTAGATACCAGCAAAGAAATCTTAAGTCTTTTCTGCCATCCAATGGCTAGCAGGATATTTGCAGCCCAAATCGTGTGATTTGATTTAACAAATTCAGAGCTAGAAAATCAGGGGCTCGTAACTCCTTTTCCTACTAATATATTTAAATAAAAGGCATAAGCTCCCTTGAGTGGCAGCTCACATCATTAAATACAAGTTTGTAATTGAAATGCAAAAAATGCCCAGAAGCCAAAAAACAAATCTGTAGTTCACAAAAGATTATGGCTTTTAATAAAATTGGTTTGTAGGAAAAGGTGCTAACAGGATCCTTGTTGTTTATATGAATATGCCCTTCTGGATATAGTATTTTGGTTACGAAGATGTCTCATTTATATCACAGAATTTGATGAAGAAATGATTGATCTGTGATACATCTGCATTTAGCATAAACACCAAGCATATTGTCCAAGAATAGAAATATCTTTTGCACTAATGTGGAAGTACATTAGTAGCCAGAAGATTCAGAACTGTCTAATCGTCTTCTTTTTGCCCTCAGCAGGCTGGTAAATAAATAAATAAATTTAAATTAAATTACAGGCTACAAACATTTATAGGCTTATTTAAAAGACTGATGGATTATAAACAAATTATATGTTCCTTCTCCAGGCTCTCTCAGTTGAGCAATTACATGGTTTGAATAATTGAACCCCTGAATCATTCAATCATTGCATTCCTTATAATAGTGGAGTGCATCCCCCCCACCCTAAGCTGAAAATTGCACTTGGACTTTAAGTGATAAGCCAGGATTCACATTCAAAAAAGTACCAAATGCAATGAGTGGAACAAGAAAAAAAAATAACATTAAAGATAACCAATATTATGGTTTCCTAACTACATATATAATACTTTCCCCTTTCCTTCCATTAAAAATTACAATTTGGTAACAGCTTTTGGAAGCTTCTGTAGATTGAACCCAAGGCTATTGGGGCCCACATGAAAATCTGGAACCTATGATTGTGCTACTTTGTCTTACTAAACGCTCCACTGAGGATGTGCAAAACCTACTATTCTGGGAATAAAGTTTATTAAAAAACAACAACTTCCAAATGCAATTCTTACCAATATAATCATTGCAATATTATTAATGTTGCGCTCCACTAGCATATGCCGCAGTAATGAGATGTAATACACCAGGCGACTTCTTTCAGTGACAAATGAATCGCAAGATTACTTAGTGTGTGTGAGTGTGGTAGGAGTTGCATGGAAGGCAGCAAGTGACTGGTTTCTTCTAATTACTTGAGTGCCAGTAGGACAGGGGTCTTCAAACGTGGCCCTTTTATAACTTGTGGACTTCAACTCCCAGAATTCCTCAACCAGGCATGCTGGCTGAGGAATTCTGGGAGTTGAAGTCCACAAGTCATAAAAGGGCCACGTTTGAAGACCCCTGCAATAGGAGGACTCTGCCTAAGGGACATCTCATTTGCTTGAAGGTTCTCTAGTTTCCGTTGCTTTTAGTTTGAGCATCGTGATTAATCCCAAGCATTGGCTTATTCTAGTCTGTCAGGGAAAAGGCTGAGGCTGAAATGAACTCTCACCTACTGTGTCCACTCTAGACAGTATCTGTATTCTGGGCATTCACCTTTAGAAGCTGGCAAGCTGTCTGGGAGCAATAGGAGATTCACATCTGAACTTTAACTGGCTAATTAATGTATGTTCTTGTTGTCGAGGTGCCTTCTCAAAATGTTGAATTTCAGCTCCCATGAACCCTAGTCCATATACTTTTCCCAGGTTGGTGATTAATGAACACAACAAATGGAGATAACTCTTATCTCCATTTTGTGTTAATCCAGGAAATTATTAAGAGTTTTTTTCCCGTTCTTTCACAGAGAAGCAAAGGAACAAAATCAAGGCACTGTAAGTTAGGGAAAAGAAATAGTCTATCTCAGTGTTTCTCAATCTTGGCAATTTGAAGATGTGTGTGTACTTCAACTCCCAGAATTTCCCCATTAGCACTGGTGGGGGAATTCTGGGAGTTGAAGTCCACACAACTTCAAGTTGCCAATGTTGAGAAACACTCATCTTTCCCATGTCTTTGGTGCTAATAAGATTACCTTGCTGTGTTTTATGGCTCTTTGTCCTAGTTCCATCACCTATCAAACCATTACTCATCAATTCTCATTGATCGCAAAATGTTATTCATGGACATTCATAAAATGTTCTGAAAACATAAGGGGGTTGTGTTTGAAAAAGATAGATTTATAATGAAAATGGGAATCTGGGAAAAAAGTAAATTAATAACAGCCTCCTCTTACTGTTTTTGTTAAGATACCAAAGATGTTTTTTCACAAGGCACCTGGACTTTCTTGCTTTTCTTTGAAGACATTTCGCTTCTCATCCAAGAAGCTTCTTCAGCTCTGACTGGATGGTGGGCTGAAGAAGCTTCTTGGATGAGAAGCGAAACATCTTCAAAGAAAAACAAGAAAGTCCAGTTGCCTTGTAAAAAGCACTTTTGGGATAACCATGATCTGGATGACTGAGAATCTCCATAGATATTTTTGTGAAGAGTTTCTCAAAGGCACTGAATTGGCCACTGTGATGCGGTTCTTAATAACAGCCTATACTAATGACTTCAATCAAGAAACCACAAGACTCTTTGAGAAGTCTATAGCTTATAGGTGCTTCATCAGTGTTTCATCACTGGAGGCTTTCAAGAAGAGACTGGACTGCCATCTGTCAGAAATGGTGTAGGGACTCCTGTTTGGGCAGAGGGTTGGACTAGATGACCTACAAGGTCTCTTCCAACTATTCTATTCTATTCTATTCTATTCTATTCTATTCTATTCTATTCTATTCTATTCTATTCTTCTCCTTGTATGAAGGAGATCCCAGGTGGAATGACTGGGCTTTCCAGATACAGCAGAAAAATCATACCTGAAATCTTGATATGTGGCAATGAGTCAATGTAAACAATACACGGCTAGATGGACTTATGATATAATACAGAGTAAGGCTTATTTCTATGTTCTTGACAGCAGAATTTTGTTTCTAAAAGTGTTGATCACATTAGCTTTGGGAGGATCATACGTCAAACACAAGAAAGACAACTCTGACTTGATGCCTGTTCCCCAAATGTGCCAAGTTAGTTGGAGATACAGTAGACATGGGATTTATTTACAGGCATCAAACCCTCTTTGATCAGTGTTTCTATTTATTTAGTTTTGATTTGTTATAACTACTAACTGTTGCCACTTTGTCTGGCAGGAAAGTCTTACTTTCTTTTTCTAGTTATTCTGGGAGATTTTCTTTTTAAATTTTAAAAAGTAATAACAGGGAACAATTTGTATTGTCTTTGAATAGTAGTGTAAATGAATAATATACAGCATTATGTCCAGAAATAGACATTATCCTACATGGGTATCTTTCATTAATGATGAAAGAATAGGATAATTATGAATAAATAATAAGGAAGCCCAACAGTATTTTGGTGGATTAACAGGGATAAGCAAAGATTACTCCAGTCTAAATTATCTAATCATAAGGAGAAATATACTCATTTGTTTTAAATTTTTTGGCATGTAGGGAATAAACAACTAATTACACACACATATATAGTTGAATTTTAATTGATTAATAATCTAGAAAAGAGGATGATGATGATAGCAGCTTCAGAGTTAAAAAGAAAATATGTTTACTTAACTGCAACTTGTCCTTTTGGCTTATTTTTTTTTTAATAAATAGATAACAGCTGAGCTAAAAGCCCAACAGCAGAGAAAGCATCCAGTAGAGCTCTGTTCTTGGTCCTGGAGGAGAAATAAGGTGCTCTGCCAAACTAGTGCCTGGACATCTGCAAAGAAAAGTGAGTAACTTGGACATTCTGAAAGAAATAACTTTTAGATACAAAAAATGTCAGATTAGCTCTCCAGATGAATTCGATTACAATTCCCAGAATGTTCAGCTCGTCATGTTGGATGGGGAAGATGGGGGTTATAATTAACAGATTATAGACTGGGAAGGTTAGAGAAGCCTCTTGAATAGGTAGCACAGAAGCAGAAATTGTCAGAAGGCTAGAGAAAAACCAGGAATAGGACTGCCATTTTTTAAAAAAGAAATGTTCCTTTAATTGCCACTTGATATTGCATGTCCCGGTGCGGTGAAAAACTGCAATGAAATTCTGTAGATG
Source organism: Protobothrops mucrosquamatus (assembly GCF_001527695.2). Taxonomy (NCBI): domain Eukaryota; kingdom Metazoa; phylum Chordata; class Lepidosauria; order Squamata; family Viperidae; genus Protobothrops; species Protobothrops mucrosquamatus. Next base: position 173,116 of record NW_015387338.1, read on the forward strand.
AAGCTGATATAATGGCTCTGAAAGAAGCTACTTGTATGGGCAGTAGACAGGCATCCTTAGCTAGAAAATCACAGCCCATATGAAAATATGTTTTTTTTTTGGGGGGGGGGAGTTTGAAACTTTGTCAGCTCCCTGGATACTCATATTTCATAAACATCCATGCAATTGGAATTGTGTTTGAATGTCATCTGCAAAGCTGATGCAGTAATATGGGAAGCTGCAAGGATATTTCTTTTTAAATAACCTTTTTCTTTTTTCTTTTTGGCTGTGTAGATATTTGTTTTATTTGCCTTTCAGATGTGAGGAACGTAAGAGCTCTTGCTGTGTCATTTTAAAAAGCCCACACGCAAGGAAATCAAAAAGGGCCAGCAAGTATGGGCTGTGAAAAACAGGATAACCACTAGGCATCAAAGGATTTGATGATTTTTTTTGGGGTGGTGCTCAAACTATATATCAGATTTGGGGAGTGGGGTTTGGGGGATAAGTGCCTAATTGGGAGGTCTCATTTTATTGTCTAGGTTTTTCATTATTGTGAGCCTCTGAACAGTCTGGGATTTTGTTTTTGTTTTTTTTTTAAGAAAAATACCAATTAAGAATATCTTCACCACACTATCCGAGACCTGCTCTTGGTTTCTTCAAGCAAACTGAACAGAGCAACAGAGCAGCTGCTTTCCTTCCACTTTATTTTTAGCATTTGGTAATGTGCCTTTGAGTAAGGAAGCTCTGTTGTAATGTTCTTGTTGTTTGCTATTGATACACACATTCTCTGCAGCGAAAGTGTTACCAGCTTTGAAAGTCATCTAAGACAATGAAGAGGCAGGTGTTTTGTTTTTAAACAGAGCTTCAGCCAAATGTTCCTAAGACTTAGGGAAGCTTGCGGGATCACTTTTGGTGTGTTGTTCATATGAGAAATACTACCGTAGTGCCAATTGCTGGAGCTGAAATGGTTAACGGAATAAAAATTTCTGGGAAGCGGTTGTTTGCTACAATATTGGACCCCTACAGAATGCTGGCCTTTATTTTTGTTTTCTTCAACACAGCTAAAAAAACAGTGGCAGGATGAGACAGAAACCTCTCCTGTCCTTACATGGAAAAGGGCTTGCTTATTTTTCATTTGTTACCAACAAAATGGAGGGTCATGAGATTCCTATGGGAAAAGGGGAGATATCTCTTTGGGAATATCTGAAACAGACTCTTCTGTTCACAGAAGGAACTGGCCTAGAGGCATCAGCATGCTGAGTTTTTTTCTCTTGGCTTCCTCAAAATAGCATGATTGGTTGGCTGAATGTTGAAATCAACCAAGCAAGCATATTTTGGGGTTGTAAAGTTTTTTGAATCATCAAAGTTTTCTTTCGAAAGAGACAGATCAGCTTTTTATTATTTAAGTTTTAGTCATTTTCATTCCTAACTGTCCGTTTTGCAGGAAGGCAGATTTTGTGTCCATGATTTTTTTAAAAGAAATCTCAATAATGAATAATTCAACAGTAGAACCAATTATTCTGAGAATAATGGGTTTATTTAGGATATTGGGAGAGATATTATTAATTCCTTTGGTGTTTTGTTCTTTTATTCAATTCAGGGGCCTTGGGAAAGATAAGGAGTAAGGTTATTTTTGCCACTGAATGGTGTGTCATGAATTATACCCCCAAAAGTTGGTAGGCCCAAGACATAAAAGTAGATGGGGACAGAGAAAAGATTATGATTAATTTTAATTTAATTAAAATTAGGACCAACTAGTTACATGAGCTACTATATAGGTACTACTAGTATATAGCAATGCATTTATGAATAATCATTTTCTCTTGGCATCAAAAATCAAAATTATGGAGGAGCTATGGAAATTACATTCAGGTCTTTGGGAAATTGCATCTGCTCCTAGGAACCTATTTTTCCTACAAGATGAAGGCAGACTCTTTCATATGTTTATCACTAGGATAGAGAACTGTGCCATTATAGAATGATGGCTCTCTTGGTTGAAGTTCTGCCAGCCAAGATGAGGAATGGACTATAAGCTTCTACATGCTTTGTTTCACCTATTTTATAGACAGACTCTAGGATTTAATGTAACAGCTTGAACAACTCTCCCCCAATGGGGTCCATTTCAGATATAGTTTCCAGACTTCTGAACCAGCATAGCCTTGCATTCACTATTTATCTAGGACACAATGTTTGGGAACGTTGGCTTTGAGGGTTGCACTGGGCTAAATCATAAATTTCTCAACAGGTTATTGCCTATATTTATTATGAACACAGTACTCTGAATGTACAGAGGTTAGTGGGTATTTATGGAAGAATGGGCTTCTTTATTTGTACTGTTACTTTTTCTTCATAGAAAATCCAGTTACTTTCCTGAAAAAATGTATTTGTTTTTTTGTTTTTAAGCACTTATCTACTGTTAATGATAGCTTGGCCATTTTCCATCAGTGGAAAAAAGTGATATGCAGAACTTAAAAAGATATAGGGATTTCCATAGCATCTCCCTATGACTCTTTATAGAGATTGATATATTTTTTAGAAAACATTAGTATGAATTTAGTAGAAACAGAAGCCTTTCTTAGTTTGCCAGCTGAGATCAAAACGTGCTAGCTTTTGATATAGTAACCTTTATCCTAACTTTTTTGGTGATTCTTTATACTGAACTTTGATAGAGTAATGTTCAGTTAGAATAGACCTCAACGAGAGGATTTTCCTTTGATGACTCTTTAAAAAGAAAACTATCTTTTAAAGCTGAACACACAGTCATTCTAACAATTATCATTCAAACTGATAATTATGTTAAGCTTCTGATAAATTCCTGAAGCATTCCAACTGGTTCCAGAGTTCAACATGCACTTAAAAAGTGTGTGGTTTTGGAGTTTTGTTTTTGTGGGTTGTTGTTTTTTTTTGGCTAAGGGACTTGTGTCTAGCTCTTAGTTTACCAGTTCTTATTGTTCAACAGCTCTGTGATCCTACTTATCTACACTGCTTAATGCTTTCACATTCCTTGCTTATTTTTCTAAAGAAGTTAAGATTTTTTTTAACTCTTTGCTAAATTAGGGGAGTCTGAAGTTTGATGTTTTTGCCCATTCTTGTTGTTAGAGATTACTTAAATGAGAGAAGTAATTTTCAGCGTTGTTCAGTGGATTAAGTAATACTGCATCAGTTCATTTCTATAGGGTTCCTTTAATTGTTGGGTAAGTGTCTTTTCTTATGTCTGAGCTGTTGTTACAGTTGATGAATGTATGCTAAATATAGTGTAGCTAACCTAAGAAATTATGGGAATGGTGTGAAGTTTAAATGAAAAATGAGTGCTTGTTAGGTTAATATAGTAAAGGCTTTCATAAGATTGACTCTTAGATTGGAAGTGAAGCCTATGATCTGTATGAGGAAAGTCTAGACTTCAATATCTGTGTTTATAACAAGGGAAGACCTCAAGCGACATTCTGAACAACATTTGGTGCCCTTCAATTCTCCTAAACTGAAGCTCTGTTGACTGATGCATTCAATTGCGTTGACTGTTTGTGTTTTCAAAATTAGAAATACATCTCACATTAAAGAAACATGGAGTCCCAGCATTATGGAGCAGACTGTCTACAGTATCTTGATTTGTAAATGTGAAACAAGCTTCTTAAAACGTTCCAATCTTCTAGAATTTTCCTATAGTTCTCAGTAAAAGATTGTTGGGGAAAATGGAGAGCATAAGTTTCACTGACTGTAAAGAAGAAAGATAAACAAGTAAAATGTCATGCTTTTCTTGTGGCAACCTGGAATAGAAAAAGTTAATCCAAAAAGCAAGTAACTCAGAAAATGATAAATACTATTTATTAGAAAGAAGGTTAAGTGTGTAAGACAAGAATTCCAACCGGTCCTCTATTTTTTTGTGAGAAATATACATTTAGACAATTTAAGGTAGCAAGATTCTGGGCTCTTGTAGTTTTTCGGTATAGGGGAAGGAAGCTTTCTCTTACAAAGCTGGGCATTCTGCACTTGGTTGTTTTAAAAATCACTTATCAATGTGAGAAACAGCTGTCATACAGAGGAAGAAAATGACGATGTTACACTCTTTATGTCAATGAATAGGCTTCTAATTTATTTCTCTGTCTTGTGGATATTCATAAACTTCAATGCTCCAGCATGGCCCATTGATTCATATATTCCTGGTCACAGATCTCTGTGTTATAATTTTTCTAAGAGGCACTAAAGTTATATAGCTCTGGGGCACAGGAGGAGACTTGGGATGGAGAGAGATCCACTGCTGTTATCAACTACATTTGTGGCAATGTGTTATTTCACTTTTGAAGAGATTGAAGCAACTTTGTTGTGAAATTTCTAGATCCAGATCTAGTTGCAACTCTGATATCTTTGAAGTATCAGAATGATTAGAGTAATTTCACACCACAAGCTTGCTCCTTTTGGGTGAATGTATGACATCAGAACACATGTTTTAAAATGGTAGAGCTTGCATTGGGAAGGTGCAATGCTGCTTTTATCTTCCTGCCTCCTTTACTCCTTCTTGGATGTCACTGTATTGGTGGATTGCCCGGTGCTATTTCTCTCCCCTACCACCAAATGTCACCAGCCAGCAGGAAAGAATAAACATGAGATGGGGAATGAGCTTGAGAACAAGCGAACTCTGACAGATGGGCAGATTAATCAACTTGGTCATCAATCCAAACTCACTCCAGGTTTTGCACATATGGATCAAAAAGTCGTCCACAAACAGCTGACAGGTGTTATGGGGGATTGCAGACCAAAATGAGAGGATCGCTTCCTCTGCACTGCTCTTTTAGTTGGGTCATTTCCTTTTCCTTCCTCCATTCCCAGGCTGGAAAAGGAATTAGGTTTCATCTGTGGGATTGGAGAGTTGATAGCTTTGAAGTTTCCTACTTTTACCTGTTGTCTAAGTATAAATAACCCAGCTAACAACTAATAGCTGCAGGAAGGTGGGTTGCATGGCACAGGAACCCTTGCTATATCAGCAACCTCTTCTCCATGACTTTAATTGGCTTAAAGAATAGGCATGGGCAAATGGGTGATCTTCTGAACCACATAGCCCCTGGAACCAATTATCAGTTACTGGGGGGCTAAATTCTCTAATGCATAACTCTAAGTTGCGGATTGGCTTGAAGACCTGGACTTTGTGGGAACAGCTGGTTCCTGGCTAACCTACTCATATTAGGTTAGCCAGGAACACAATGGCCAAAGCCCAGAGTGATGGCTAATAGGATCCCATCCCTATAAGTCACCTGGCTCCGGTAGGTGAAGAGCAGGGAGAGCTGCGGGCAGAGTTAAATGTATCATCAGCTTAGAGTCTTTGTGTTGCCATAAGTAGTCCAGACTCCCTTAAATTCCACTGACCATTATCAGGCACCAATTGAGATTTGAACTTTAGTTGACTAAATTCTTGCACATAGGCTTAAACAATAAATATTTCTGGATGGCAACTTAACTTATAGTCCTGATCCTTTGAGTCTGACAGCTCAATAGCAGTAGCAACAGCACTTAGACTTATATACTGCTTCATAATGCTTTACAGCCCTCTCTAAGTGGTTTACAGATTTTACAGCATATTGCCCCCAACAATCTGGGTCCTCATTTTACCAGCCTTGGAAGGATGGAAGGCTGAGTCAACCTTGAGCCAGTCAGGATCAAACTCCAGGCAGTGAGCAGTAAGTTAGCCTGCAAGACTGCACCACCATGGCTTTTATTATCATCAAAGACTGATAATATCCTTTGCTGAACAAGAGGAACCCATTCAACTTGGGAGTCCTCCTGGATTCACGGCTGACTTTAGATGACCATCTGTCGGCCGTGACCAGGGGGGCGTTTTATCAGGTTCGCCTGATTCACCAGTTGCGGCCTTTTCTGGACCGGGACGCCTTACACACAGTCACTCATGCTCTTGTCACCTCCCGCCTGGACTACTGTAACGCTCTCTACATGGGGCTCCCTTTGNATTCCGGATCTCCTTACCTTCCGTCGCGCCCTCAAGACATGGCTCTTTCAGCAAGCGGACCTGACCTAGGGTGGATTTTATACTGGGTCTTTTAGGAATTTGAAAGACGCAACTCTAAATTTGGTTTAATTCGGTTTTAAGGGGGGGATTGTATATATGTTTTGGTTTTAAGTATGTTGTGCGCCGCCCTGAGTCCCGTTGGGAGAAGGGCGGCATATAAATTAAATTAAATAAATAAATAAATTAAATAAATATTCAGATTAAGGCTTAAACTTAAATTTAAAGTTTCCTCAGATTGAGGATCAGATGAAGACATGGTCTTGTGCAAGTAGAAAACCCTGGTGTGTGCACTTGAACTTGGGGCTTTGCTCAAATTATTGTTTTCAAATCTATTCATGTCACATAACATAGCTAAATCTATGATATCTGCCTATGAACAAATATTTTAGATCAGAATTTGTCAATGCATTTACTGTTATTTTATCTTGGTTCATTTTCTATTTCTGTCACATTCACACACGAGAGAGAGAGAGAGAGAGAGGGAGAGAGAGAGAGAGAGAGAGAGAGAGAGAGAGAGAGAGAGAGAGAGAGAGCAATGAGTATTCCTTTGGCTTATAAAATGCTTAAATTGATTTCAATTTACATAACAGAACTGGGGCAGCCATTAAAAACCTGATTCTTTGAGTAAAAATACAGTATACAGTAATATGATGGAATAAAAGCCAAAAATCCATATAGCGTGAACAAAAAAGATTTTTTTATAAATGTTGCATTTATACCATTCACATACAGAACAGTATTAAGTGTAGCTATAAGGATTAACATTCTTGAATTTTAATCCATTTTATAAAAGAATTCGGCTTTAAAAGCCAAAGTGATTTGCTTTATTGAGATATTTCACTTTACGAAAAGTAAGCGATAATATCCATCCCTAAAATAGTAGAAGAGAAACAGACTTAGGCTTCATGTTTTTAAATGCCTGGTATGTAGGCCAACGGGGTTTTAAATGAGCAGACCTATCCTCTTCTTTTCTGCAAAACAGAATATGCTTGAGACAGATAACTGGGGAAATTTCTGGCATTTTTGTGATTGGGAGTGTGGATGGAAGAGATCTATTACTTCATTACAGTTCACCAATCCCTCCCAGGATTCAAGTTCATTATTAACATTGAATTGCACCATCTGTAAAGTTGGAAGTATCAATAGTGCACCCAAATGGATGTATTTGTAACCTTCCAAATTCATGTGAGAGCAAGAAGAAACAGACAATAAAGCAATGGTACACATATGTATCAAGCATCTACAATATTAGCCTTCTTGCAGCAGCCCATCTGATTTAGTGCTACTCTGTTGTAGCACTATTCTCTCTCTCCTTCCCTCCCTCCCTCCCTCCTCCCATCCATCCATCCATCCATCCATCCATCTTTATTTGTATCCTGCCTTTATTATTTTACAAATAACTCAAGTCAGTCTGTACAATTTTCTTGTAGCAGCTAACTTATTATTGTACCTTGGTACAATAATAGTGGTACCTTGGTACTCAACTGCTTTGAAACTCATTGAATTTGATGCTCAACATATTTTGATGTGAAAGTTTTAACCCGGTACTCATTGTTTGTTTGGTACTCAATGCATAAGCTAGAACTTGTCTGTGTTGGCTGCCTTGTGACTCACTATATTATTCCTTATGAGAAAAAATTGTTTAGTGCTCATAATTTTTAGTACTCATTGCATCTCCCAGAACCAATTAATGATGAGTACTGAGGTGTAATTGTGTTTAGGTGACATTTTGATAGTTAAAATATTCATATCATTCTTTTTTTTGTTCTTTTTATTAAAACAAGTTTTAAAAGTGATTAAGATACAGAGGTCATAGTCAGCAGAAAATAGATTTCTACAAGCTTATAAATCTATTTAATTGTATTTTTGATGGAGAACATCGATCATTTATTGATTGGAACTATCATCTAATTTTAAAGGTTAGTTAGTATATATTAGGGAAAATGGAAATCAACACTTTTGAAATGATAAATGTTTCTTTCTTTCTGATTTCTGATATACTAAATACAGAACTGATGTTAAAGGAGCTATTTTTCTTATAAAAGGTGTCATCCATTTGATGTGGATATGTGGATGTACTTGTTGTATGATAAGATTTTTGATGTATAAATATCACATTTAAATATTTGGTATCTTTAAAATCCCACAAAATGTGAGCTGTGATAGTTGAAATGAGTAAAAACAAAAAACGAGAGAAAATTCTTAATGCCAAATTGTAGGACTTCTTGTCACCTGAAGTTCTGCTGTGGTGGAAGAGAGAGATGCTATAACAGGGGTAGTCAACCTTGGCTCTTTTATGACTCGTGGACTTCAACTCCCAGAATTCCTGAGCCAGCACAGCTGGCTCAGGAATTCTGGGAGTTGAAGTCCACGAGTCATAAAAGAGCCAAGGTTGACTACCCCTGTGCTATAACATAAAGCCAACATATATTCATGGTGAGAATATGGAATATGGGAATAAAGACAATATTGGAAGAGATCAAATTATTACGTTATGAGATTTATAAAGCTATAACAATTAAGTGTTTTTTCAGGTTAACCAAGCAATCTGAAACTATGTCTGGAAATTTAAGCTTAAGTAACAGTCCTGCCAGATGCATATGATTTCTCTTAGATAGAAAAACAAGTCTCTCTCTTGTTCTCTGAGGTAGACAGTTTTTCAGCTCAACTCTTCTTATGTAAACAGTTCAAAAAAGTTTACTTTGCTTTGTCAGTAGCCTAGAACTCAGTGACTCGGAAAACACATCTCACAAAAACAGAGGCAGTTAAAACGCTGAGATCCAAACCAGAAGCAGATAAGTAAAGAAAAACAGGGAGCAGATCTCACATAAACTTGGCCTAAAGACCTTTCTGAACAGTTGATTTCTGATGTGGGGTGAAATAAGAACAGCATTCCATAAGAACAGCATTCCATAAAACTGGGGCTACAACTCTGCTCTGTTCCTAGCAGCTACCCACTGAAAGACAGGCAAAAGTATCACATAGGGCAGAACTTCAGATTCAAATACAAAACACACATTACGGCAGACAAATCCTATTGGATAACACTGTACACTGTACACTTTTCTATGGAATTAGTGAACAAACATCATTTTAGCCATTGTCTATCCACTGCAGGATGAAGGCCTCTTCTGCATGTTTCCAACCCAAATGGTCCCAAGCTTTCTTTTGCCAAGTGGACCCACAATTCTCGCTGATGTTGTTGATCCATCTTGTTTTAGGTCTCTTTTTTATCAAGTGGGATCCACTACCTTGGTCCACCTGCCATCGGGTCTTCTTGCTATGTGACCAGCCCATTTCCATTTCAGTTCTTTTATTGAATGATTCCTATTTTTTTTTAATGGAAAAAAACAGTTCTGGGGGTTTGGCAAAATGAATTTACTTGAAGCTGGTGGGAAAGGCCATCGGCTGATTCATAGTGTATTATCATCAGTTTGCTAGTGAAACCCAATTATGTTTTTCCACTTGGGCCAAATGCTATAGCTGTCCTGACCCAATGCCTGGAGTCCCGCCCCCCAAGCTCAATTTCAATCCAACCAAGACAAAATGATTGTTAATTCAGAAACCTGGTAGGTCCAAGAGATCATCAACTTTGACTCCTGAGATAATTGTACTCCCTCAGAGCCAGCAGACCTACTCCTTGTGGGTTCTTCTAAACTTACACATCCCACTGCTAGAAGCTGTGGCCAGAAAGGCTTTTGCCCAACTTTTCCTGGTATGTCAGTTACAATCTTTCCTGGTTATGGATGTATTTTTCTTCAAAACTTCAGTTGGCTGAAAACACAGCAGTCTATCCCTTTACTGGGCAATCACAGTACTGCCATATTACACCATTGCTACAGGAATTACACTGGTTACCAGGTTTGTTTCTAAGTGCAAGCCCAATCTAGCTTAGGGAGCAGGTATCTAAGAAGTGCCTGCCTAAACAAGATAACCAGGAACTGCCAGTTGAAAATCCCCTCTTATTTTGGGTTACAGTCTTGGGACGGGACGGGGTTCCAGTCCTTTGGAAATGCTTTCCTCCTAAGATGAGGATAATTGGCCTTCAAAGGCTGGTGACACTAGACTTCTACCAAAGGTCTTTAGAGATGACTTGTGTAAAATAATTGATGCCAGAATTATTAGTTTTACTGTTACTGTTGTTATGATGATGATTTTGTCCTAGTATTTCATATGCCAATAAATAAACTAATGTTTCACAGGACAGTCATTGTTGGTATTACTGTACAAATAAACACAAATTGCTACATACAATCTTTGGACCGCTGTTCTTTTCTCATGGTTGATGAAAGACTCCCTTCACCCCAATAAAAAGGATTCAATTTAATCAAACAAAATACATTAACCCCCCCCCCCCTGCAAAGAAAATCAGTCTGATTCAGGTCCAAGCTAAGTAGCCCAAGGCAAACAACCACTTAACATGCCAGATACAAAGTATCAGCTTAAACATTTAAGATAAGCTTTACCGCCAGAATGCGAGACTGGCTATTGACAATTAAGACTGACAGGATTAGAATAGGGACACAGAAAGAACACAATAATAATAAAACACATAGAAACACACCAGATCCTTTCCTGAGGCAAGGATTAACCTTTTTCCTGAGCAATATCTAATAAATTAGCCCATCAATAGACACTGCTCCACGAAATGACAGTTTTGGAACCCCGAATCAGAAATGACAGTTTTGAAAACCAAGAAAAGGTATAAAAACTCACGTTTGGAGACCACTCTTCCTAGCTAGCTGGGGATTCATGCTGAATTGTCACTCAACTGATTAAACCTCTCTTTCCAGTAGCTGGCTTCTCGTTCTATTTATTTTTTGAGTTCTGATTGCGGAAATCCCGGCTGGAAAAGCCCAAAACGGGAGAGTTCCTCCCAACATGGTGATGGATAAAATAAAGTTGTAATAAACTCATAAGCAGTTGTGGTCACGTAATATTCTACTTAGCAGCTGTATCAGTTAGCGATTGAGTTGCCAGTTCCAACTGTTATTAGTAAATGAGGAGTACCTGTAAACTCCATACACCCCAGATTGAAGTTTTCAAACTAATTACAAACTGTGAACTCTCAGTCAGATATCACTGAGTGAACATAGGGGGAAACAAAGAAGTAGAAAAAAATGTGGCTGGAGTTAAGGTCATATATCTCACAGGCTATACTATTAGATGGAAACAATAAATCTGCAAATAATGGAACTTCTTTGTGAGATTCTTTAATAGCTGGGAAACAAAAAATCAACTAGGTTTTCATTATACAGGTAGTCCTCGACTTACAACAGTTCATTTAGTGACAATTCAAAGTCATAATGGCACTGAAAAAAGTGACAACCGTTTTTCACAGTGACAACATTTGCAGCATCCCTATGGTCACGTGATCAAAATTCAGATGCTTTGCAACTGGTTCATATTTATGACCATTGCTGTGTCCCATTGCGACCTTCTGACAAGCAATGTCAATAGGGAAGCCAGATTCATGTAACAACCAGGTTACTAATTTATGAGCTGCAGTGATTCACTTAACAACTGAGGCAAGAAAGGTCATAAAATGGGGCAAAACTCACTTAACAAATGTCTCACTTAACAACAGAAATTTTGGGCTGAATTGTGGTCGTAAGTTGAGTACTACTTGTATAAACACTAGTGGATGTAATATAGGTTATTATGCTTCTGCCACCACATTAATGTCAGGATGCAAATATGGGTATAAGAATATTATATTTACTTCAAAATGTACAATTCTATCTTAACTATTAACTTTAAAAATGAATGCTCTTCCTTTTTCAATGTAGGTTGATCAAGAATCCAAGGAAGGATCTTTATGGTTTCTCAAGACATTCACCAGCATCAACATCTTTGACATTTGCTTATTCTTCTACTGACCCAGAATCACACTAGCCATGGGAAAATCTAAGAAGAAAGAAGAGGCTGTCTTTCTGAGGAAAAAGATCACACTCCTGAGGGCCTTTTCACTTCTCATTGGGAGCATGGTGGGGAGTGGCATATTCATCTCTCCCAAGGGGGTCCTGAAAAACTCCGGCAATGTGGGCCTCTCCTTGATTGTTTGGTTTGCCTGTGGAATTCTCTCCATGTTTGGTGCGTGGTGAGTTTCTTTTGTCTTCAGCTTTCAAGAGATCAGAAGTTCTGTTGGTCCAATGTTACTGACTCTTATTGAATTGGTAGTTGCTGTTGTCATATCTAGCTACCTATGTTGGTGGTTCTATGTACTAGCAGAGAGCCTGTCAAATGTTAATTTCCCCCAAAAGGGCAGCAAATTATTATTATTATTATTATTATTATTATTATTATTATTATTATTATTATTATTATTATTGTTGTTGTTGTTGTTGTTGTTGTTGTTGTTGTTGTTGTTGCTGCTGCTGCTGCTGCTGCTGCTGCTTTTTTTGTAAGAAAAAAGATGCCGAAACTCAGCCCCCCCTTCCCCCTGCCAGGCCATTCTTTGATCGGTAACCTTTCGCTCCCCTCCCGAGCCGGACTGCCATGCTAAGGTGGATGGGGTGGGCGGGAATGAAACTATTACAACGACTCAGGAACTGACGAAACAAGAATAATACTGTGTGTCTAAGCATATTTATACAACAGTGTCCCTTCTCAAACAACACTACAACTCCTGGCAGACTTTGCTGGTTATTTACACCCACTGAGCCAAGAGGGAAGATGGAGGTGGGTGGGGTTACCACTGTTGCCATAGCTGTATGAGTGACGTATAGGATTGGGGGCAGTTCTACGATGGGCCGTGAGTCGGGGGGCACTTGAGGCTGATGCGCTGCTGAGGGCTGGTCTAAGAGAGCAGTCAGTGTCAGGCCTTTGGCCTGTGTGGCCAACTAACCTGATTGACAGTTCGAGGGCGGGAGGGGACCACAAGGATCAGCTTTCGCCACCACGTCTACCTCAGTACCTTGGGAGCAACCACAGAATCTTCTAGAGACCCTCCTTTCCCTCCCCATTTTCCTTACTTCCTCCGGGCTGGGGTTCTCGGTTGGTCGCTCTCCTTGTGCGAGGTTAAGCCATGTCCGGGCTGCTGGGGTAGTTGTTCAGGATCAGCCCAGGGGAGAAAGGTGGCGGGAAGGGGCCTTCTCCCCAGGTGGCCATCCAGAGGCTTAAAGAGACCGAGGACAGGCTGAGTAAAAAACAGGAGTTGCTAACCTGCTTTCCAGCTCTGGCGTGTTTCTCTTCTGCTGCAGGGAAACGGAGTTTGTGGGACTAAAAAAAGTTCAGTCAGACCTTCCAACTCCTTGTGAGATTTTTTTTTTTTTTTTGCAAGAAGTTGGAAGGTCTGACTGAACTTTTTTTAGTTCCACAAATTCCGTTGAAAAAAGGTGCCGGAACACCGTTCCGTACATTCTATGACAAAGAAAAGCCCTGATTATTATTATTCACAACAATGTGAAACTTCAGCTGCCAGTTCTTTACCTGGTGTTTGCCTTCATACGCATCAAGTTCTTCCTGAGAACTTAAGATGTCATAATGTCCTGGCATAGTTTACTGTAAGTGTGGATCCAAGCAGTGGGGTCTTTTGCAATTGACAGATGGAAATATTGTCAATGTGCAGATTTTCTAAGTGCCATTCAATATATTTTTTTAGTATGACACCTTCTGTGCCCACAACCACTGGGACTACCACAGCCTGTTTATGCCATAATCTTTCAATTTCAATGCTCAGATCTTGATATTTTCTGATCTTCTCCAATTCTTTGTCTTCTATTCTACTATCCCTAGTATTGCCACATCAGTTATGCACACTTTCTTCTTTTCACCTGCAGTTATATCTGTTGTATTATGGGCCAAGACTTTATCAGACTTTATTTATGTGTACTTGGAAATCTCACAATGTTTTAATCTGCTCATTATGGTTTGTCACACAGCCAGCTATTTAGGTTGGATACAGCATTTTTATCCACATTTCAAGCCCTTCCCAAGGAGCTGGGATAGGCTTATGTTATTGTTTGATGGTGTTAAGGTTACTGTTGTGGGATGTAAGCTGTTCCAAGTAAAACTGCCTTTTGCAATTGACTATGGTGATTTTTGTCAATGCCTACTGTGTTCAAATGGTACTCCAGATGTTTTGGGATTGCACCCAAGGAGCCTATCGCTATTGGTATTATCTTTTCTTTCTTATGCCACAGTTATTCTACTTCTATTGATAAAATAGGTCTATTGGTGTCAGGTCTTTGTATTTTGTGATTTTTTTTCAGTTCTGCTCTGCTGTCTACTGTCCACTATCCTGTCCACTATCCAGATTTTAATTGTTATTATTAAATACACTATTATGTTACACTATATTACAAAATTTAATAGTAATTAAAATAATTAAAAATAAAATGAAACTTGACAGCCTGGATTCAAAACGACCGCTAAAACCAAGACAACAGCCTGTTTCCCAAAAACAGTAACCTTAGGCCTGATTATATTATTTCACTGGAATCTTGTTGCTTTGTTCAAACCTGTTCAGGTTTATTTATTTCTTTTTAAACTGTGGTGTTCAGAACTGGGCACAGTAATTTGATTAACCTAACAATTGCAGAATCAGAAAAGACTTGTTATCTAACTGCCTGGTTTCAAAAATTCAGTTAGAGATGCCTTCTTAGAATATCAAGACACAACTAATCTTTATTAGAAGTCAACTATTGCCAAATAAGACAACTGAAGAATATGATTACAGAAGCACTTGTATATTTTCAAACTACCCTACTCTATTCCAATGCTGCTCTCTGGTCAATCCAATCTGATTTTCCTTCTCTTATCCCAGGAGGCTATAAGAGTCTCCCCTTTTTGTATTCTAAGTAGACAACACTTTGTGTTTGTCTGGGCACTTTGCATTTCCCAAACCCCAACCACTAGTTCCTGTGGAGTGAAACAGATGCAATCTAAAATTGTCTGCCAGTTTTGTAGTCATATTGCACTGCTGATTCATACTCATTCGGACATTTCTCACAAGTATTATTGCAAAGACATTTTTTTTCATTCTATATCTTGTCATTTTATTTCTGTTTCCTAAGTGAAACTCTTTGTTTCTCTTACATCAGTCCGTTGTTTTAGGCTAATTTTACTAAGCCTTCAAGGCTACTGTGTTATATATTAAGCCTTTTCTTGTATGTATTCCCTCTATCTCCTCATCCAAGTCACAAATAAAAGTAGTGAAGAGTACAGGACCCAGGACTGAACCATGTGGCAAATGACTCCTTTCTACCTATACATCCTGCCCTTTCCAATTGCCCTGTGAAATACTCTCTGTTTAGAGAGGGCTGAGCCAAAATAAGAGTTAAGTAATGCCTCTTTTTTTGTTATCCACTGATGTTTTGCCATTTTCTCTGAGCTGATTAATGCAGTACTGATTTCATTGCTTCCTTTTATTTTGAATATAGATGGCATTTTCCCTTCACCAATCTGATGCTTAGCCTTTCTGACACCATTCCTCCAATTCTAGTTTATCTCCATGTATTTTTCCTGGTGATCTATCCATATTCCTCTTTCCATCTTCTATAAATGTCCTTTTCAGTTTTCAGATTTTTGGTAGGCATTTTTTATATACCTACATGGGCTTTTACTTACTATGTACTTATTTCAAATAAGTTATTTGTATTGTATTACTTTACTTATTATTTTAACTAAGATGCTCTTTGCCGCATTCCCCATTAACCTAGATTTTTGAAATCTCCCTTTCAATTGTTTCTATACCTTTTTATCAAGCTGTATAATTGCTATATTCTAATCATGAGCTTCACCCCATTTATCTGTAATGTAGTTGTAATGTAACTGCTCTGGAAGATCAAAAACAGCAAGATTTTCTCTTAACACTTCATCAAGTATTGAATTAAGATGGCTAGATACCAAAGAGATGCTACTGAAAACAAGCATCGAGAAATCAGTATGTTCACAGAGATTCCAAGATTTGCAGAAGTAAAAAAACAAAAAGTTGCGGGAAGAACAAGTCACCATCTCTTTTTTTGGCCAGGCTCTAATATGTCCAACATTATCAGGATGAAAAATGTGTATGTGTATGGGGGGGGGAGGGAGGTTGAGAGGTGAGGAGGTTGAATGAGAAGATTAATAGGCTTCTGGAACCCTGAGCTGAATGCCATTTCTAAAATATGGATTCCACCTACAGAAAGCCTGGCACCATTTTGAAAACAAACACGATCTACTTCAATTCAGTGGGAGTCTAGCATTTAGCCAGCTTCTCTAAATGTCATATCTGTGTTTTATTTCTGATGAGTTTCCATGGCATGAACATAGGGCTAGAAGCTTAGTTGGGAATGAGTAGGCTTGAATCTAAGAATCAATTTTGCTCACACAAATCTAAGTTGATTTCAAAAACCTCCAGCTCATTGTTTTGCCCAATGCTGTTTGATCTTGACTGGCATTATCAAACAGAGAACTTTTTGCAGGATCCAATCTGGGCCGATCACCGGGACTATAGGTTTAGGCTTTTGAGCTTTCGGATTCATGCTGGAGACCATCTTCAGGGAACTTCTCTCTACCAGAAAGTACACATGACACATCCCAGTAGAGAGACGTTCCCTGAGGATCCCACAAGTCTGAAAGCTTGGAAGACTAAACCTTTGGTCCCAATGACCGACCCCACACTGGACCCTGCAACATTATCCTGGGACTCGTATATTTGCCTTCATTTGTGAGATAACTTTTTCATCACTTGATACTTTAAAATGTGAAGCTACTGGGAACTTATATATGTGGCTTTTCCAGTGCTTCATGGAGAAAATCTATGAGGTTACTGGGAATTGAAAATGACTTCATGGCACATAATCAATCAATCATGATAATTTCATGATAATGAAATGCTGCAAGTGAGCAACCAGGCTCAGAGAGCACCAAGGACTCCAGATAGCTCTTCCTTCCCACTACAAAAATTTTTTTTAAAAATTGCCCTCGCCCTGTATATGACATGGTTCTATGGAATTGGTACCATCACTTCATTCATTTTAGCTCTCATTCCCACCTAATTTGCTATGGAGTGTACCCATCCCTTGCAAGGCAAGGAAAATGTAACTACTACAGACTGGGAATGGGGATCCTTCTTTAGTAAAAGAATGTGTCCCCAGGGCTGCATGAGGTGTAGAGCTTAAGCCAGTAGAGTTCAAGGATACGGGGATGTCCTTTCTTTCTCTGAAATTCTTCTCTATATCTACTAGGACCACAGAATGTATTTAACCATGAAATGATTGTTTTGAATGTATTCTGTCTGTTTCTTCATAGACGTTTAGGCCAGAGTACATAATATACAGGGGACTCCTATAATTTAGGCTAGGAAAGGCCTAATTTTCTCTTTTCCTGGGACAGCATTTTAGAATGTCCAAACCTTTCCAATATAAAGTCTTCATCAGGATTTGTTAAAATTGTAATTAAATAATTCCAGGTGCTTTGAGTTACGCAGAACTGGGCACGCGAATCACGAAGTCCGGAGGCCATTACATTTATATCTTGGAAACCCTAGGTCCTCTGCCTGGATTCCTGTTCCTATGGGCCGAATATTTTGCTATAAGGTAAACTTTTCCATTACAACATTCAGCAAACATTATCATGAAGAAGAAATGCTCTGAGCTATTGATTTATCAAGTATAACTAATATACAAACACAAATGGAATAACCTGCAGATTTGGATACAGAAATAAAAGATGGCCCAGGCAAATTACCATACAGTGTTACATTTATGAGGCAATACATACCTTTTATAATTAGCAAAAGGATATAATGTCCTGCCTTTATTTTGTCCTGAATCAGCTGTCCCAGTTGGGTAAAAACTGGGCAGGGGCATTCACAAAGGATAGTCACATGGCATGGCCATGTGATTAAAGACTTGGGGCTTCAAATGTACAGTTGCATTTACCATCTTGTCTTTTTTTACCCACCCAATCCCCTCCATCGATTTCCCTAACACCAGGTGCAGAAAATTTGTACTATGCCCTAACCAGTGTTTCTCAACCTTGACAATTTTAAGGCATCATCATGTGGACTTCAACTCCCAGAATTCCACAGCCAGCATTGCTGGCTGTGGAATTCTGGGAGTTGAAGTCCACATGCCTTAAAATTGTCAAGGTTGAGAAACACTGCAACAATTATTAACATTAAAAATGATTACAACTTAGATATGATTTCTGGACAGCCAATATCAAATACAAAAAAAATGTTTGATGGCTATATGCTTGGTTTTGAAATTATTTGATAGATAGTATACAATTATATCTGACTGCTTCAAAAATGATTGAGAGTGAATAATTGAGAGAAACTGAATTTTGAAGATTCATTCCCAGTTGTTGTTGCTGGTATTTCTTCCACCTTCTCTTCTTCCTTCTCATTATCATCATCATCACCATCAACTGCATTGCACCATGCTCTGTAACATCTTCAAGTCTCCTCAAAGAATATAATTTTTCTCTAGACCAGCCAACAGTGCCGTTGTCGCTTTAGCATTTGGACGCTACATATTGGAACCATTTTTTGCACCTTGTCCGGCTCCACTCCTGGCTGTGAAGCTTGTTGCTCTCTTGGGCTACTGTAAGTCCCAATGGAAATCTTGACCATTTTCTTTCCCTAGCAGTGGTGAGTCATGCTGATTTTGTGTGCTTTCTCTTTCTTGCCACTCTAGACATTGTCCTCGTCTTAAATTCTTGCAGTGTCAGCTGGAGTGCCCAGCTTCAGACCATCTTATCCATCATCAAGTTGGCAGCACTCTCTCTCATTATTGTCCCAGGCATGATGCTTTTAGCTCAAGGTATTTCACATTGTTGTTCTTGCCTATTAATCAACACAATGATAAAAACATAAGGAATACTTCAGAGGATTGAATGCTTTGAATGCTATGTATAAAATTTGAGAGAAATGAAGAAGAAGGGGGGTATTTTCCGAAACAGACTAGAAAGTTCTCCATAAGAAAGCCAATCATTATAGTTTATAATATGACTTACTCAACAGATGATGGTTAAAACATGGCTTGTTGTAATATGTTAACCCAACCTATTTGTTGTTATAATTCATTCATTGTCTATGTTTGGCAATGGCTTGTGAGGTCTCAGGCAGGCAGAGTGTCTTCTTATGTCCTGCAACACAATCCTTTTAGACAAGATAGTTGCTCTGAATCTGGGCCCATCTTTCTTATACAAAGTATATACTATACCACCAGGTTACATGCATATATACACAATAAAACCTGAACTTTGGTACTAATCAGAATATATGTTTCTGCTGTGCCTTTGTTTTGTAATTTTACTGTTTTCTTTAGGCTGTACAGGAAATTTCCAGGATGCCTTCAATACCCAAGCACTCGTTTTGGACAAACTACCTTTAGCTTTTTATGCAGGGATGTTTGCCTACTCTGGATGGTATGCATTCTTAATATATATTTCTGAAACCCTCTCGTGATTTCTCACAGTCACTGAAACAGTTCTTTCTGTCTCTTGCTCCTCCCTTAATGCAGGTTTCAAACTAGTTTTGTACGAGAAGAACTAGTGAAGCCAGAACGGTGAGTTGGAAAGATGAAACTTCATTCTGACTAGACCAGTCTTTCCCAATCTGGCCCTCTCCAGATGACTGAACTCCTCTGTTCGTGGGAAATGCTGGAGTTGCATCTGGAAGACACCAGGTTGGTGGAGAAGACTGGGCTAGAGTAACAGGCATAACACGATACATTTTTGTGGTATAGTACTTCAAAAAGAAAACGATGAGGAGGCAGAAATGATGGAACACTGCCCAAACTAAACCACAATATTTTAATTTTTCAGTCAAATATCATAGCTCATGCTTTTGCCCTTACTAACTAGAAAACTGACAAGCCAGATTAGCTCCCTATTGTGTAGATAAAGAACAAAATGCTCATTTTTCCTTCCAGCTTTATAAAAACAAGGATCATTGGCATAATTTTTTTTTACAAGAAGAATGCTAAAACTTTAACAAAGTGGTTTAAGGATATCTCAGGGGGATGAAGAAGTTCTTCCTATATCTTATTGAGTCCACCCTAAGATTCTAAACTATTTATTTATTTAAAACATTTATATAGCCATCTATCTTATAACCAATTCTGGGCAACTTCCAATCAAATGTTAAAACTGCATAAAAGCCATATTAAAACTCTAAAAACTAAACCCATTAAAAACAAGAACCTGGAGTCAAGTCAGATTCTGAAGTTCAGTCACCTCAACTTATCCCAGTGCTTGGAAGAAAAGCCAGGTTGTCAAAGCTTTATGGAAAGCAAGGAGAATAGAAGCCTGTCGAACTTAAGGGGGAAAGTGTGTTCCATATAGGGCATGCACTACCATGGAAAAGGCACAATTCCTGAACTCCTTCAAATGGCAATATTTAGGAATAGAATAGAATAGAATAGAATAGAATAGTTGGAAGAGACCTTGTAGGTCATCTAGTCCAACCCCCTGCCCAAACAGGAGTCCCTACACCATTTCTGACAGATGGCAGTCCAGTGTCTTCTTGAAAGCCTCCAGTGATGAAGCACTGATGAAGCACCTATGAGCTATAGACTTCTCAAAGAATCTTGTGGTTTCTTGATTGAAGTCATTAGTATAGGCTGTTATTAAGAACCACATCACAGTGGCCAATTCAGTGCCTTTGAGAAACTCTTCACAAAAATATCTACGGAGATTCTCAGTCATCCAGGTCATGGTTATCCCAAAGGTGCTTTTTCACAAGGCAACTGGACTTTCTTGTTTTTCTTTGAAGATGTTGGAAGGGACCTTGGAGGTCATCTAGTCCAACCCCCTGCTCAGGCAGGAAACCCTATACCATTTCAGACAAATGGTTGTCCAATCTCTTCTTAAAAACTTTCAGTGTTGGAGCATTCACCGCTTCTGGAGGCAGGTTGTTCCACTGGTTAATTGTTCTGTCAGGAAATTTCTTCTTAGTTCTAGGTTGCTTCTCTCCTTGAAGAGACTAGAACTGTGCCCGCCCTATTTGACTTGGTTGGATGAGTAGATGTCCTTAGGGAAAGGCAGTCACGTAGATAACTCAGCTCTGTCTCATAATAGACAAGTCATTGTTTCAAACAGACATGCAATATTCTGTGGTTAAAATTGATTTCCTAAGAGTCTTTTACAAATTATGTGTGTCCATTCAGAGATAAACTCTATTAAGCCGAAAGGGAAGACTTCCTTCTTTGTGCATGCATATAGAATTGCAGAGGCAGTCTGGGTTCATGTATGAAAAATAATAAAAAGAAGTGAGTAATTAAAGATATATAAGACAGATGCACTTTGCAAAGCACTCCACACTGTGGATAGGATGCAAATGCCTGAATGAGTTCTAGGAGCCAGAAAAGGATTCTGCACATGTAAAGCAAGACAATAAACAATGGATGGAAACTCATCAAGGAGAGAAGCAACTTGGAATTAAGGAGAGACTTCCTAACAGTGAGAACAATGAACCAATGAAACAGCTTGCCTTCACTGGAGATTTTTAAGAAGAGACTGGACAGCCACCTGTCTGAAATGGTATAGAATTGGACTAAAAGACCTCCAAGGTTCCTTCCAGCTCTGTTTTGATTGATGTGCATCCACGTAGAACATTTCTTCTGGCTATGGGAGCTGCTAGGGGTGGAACTGAATGAAGCAGCTTTGCCAAGGTGCTTTGCCCTAACTTTTGCTCAAGCAAAGCTCTATAAAACTTTGCTGTATTACAACTGTAGAATCTCTGTGAGGAGGAGAATAGATAAACCAGTGAGAGAACAATATTAAATATAGATCTTTACTCTCAAAACCTGTAAAAGGGTTCAGCTTCCTTCCTTCCTGCCACAGATTACCTCTCACCGGCCGATACGCTCCCACAGAGAGGGTCTCCTCAGGGTGCCGTCAACCAGACAGTGTCGGTTGGCGACCCCCAGGGGGAGAGCCTTCTCTGTTGGAGCACCCACCCTCTGGAACGAGCTGCCCCCAGAGATCTGGGTGATTCCGGATCTCCCCTCCTTCCGCCGTGCCCTCAAGACTTGGCTGTTTCAGCTGGCAGGACTGGCCTAAGGGGTATTTTAAATTTGGTTTTTAAATAATTTTAAAATAAAAGAAAGTCCTATATTAATATTTTATTTTAACCACATTTTAAATTTGTATATTGTATTGTTATTCTGTTTTAAACTGGCTGTAAGCCGCCCTGAGTCCACTAGGAGAAGGGCGGGGTATAAATGCGATTAATAAATAAATAAATATGTCATGCTTGCTTTCTGGACAAGCCAAATATACTTGAGCTCTGTGTAAAAGTAACTAATTTAATTCTCATCCAGGTATTATCTTTGGCTCCCTCTAGAGGCTTGATGTTATATTTAAAACACTGATTTCTGCAGCCTCTTTAGCCAATGCATAGACATGAAGAGAGATAAGAAATTGTTCCCAAAAATGTTTTTAAATTATAAAATTGGGTATTCTTGTATAGTATGAAAGGCAGTTAACAGCAGTGAATGACAGCAGGGATATACATTTAAAAAAAGAAAAAAATAATGAATTTTCATTAACAATAATTTATAAATTAATAAAACAGTACTCCCAAGGTCAAGGATAGCTGAATTAAATCTTAATTGAGATGGGGCTACGGATGTACTCATACAAATCTTTATTTCCTTTTCCTTTTTTTTAGAAATATCCCTCTGGCTGTGATTGTGTCTGTGATCACAGTGATCGTGGGGTATATGCTCACCAATGTTTCCTATTACACAGTACTGACAGCAGCAGATGTCCTTGCCTCCCAGGCAGTGGCTGTGGTGAGTTGAAAGTCAAGACTGTTTTTACAATCAGATTAAACTAACAAAAACACACACTCACTGCACCCCTTTGGACACAGACATTCCAAAGGGTTCAATTTGCAATTGACCGAAAAAGAGGTTTGGCAATTAAGTGGCAATTAAGCACAGTTTCACAGAATAAGGCTCCCAAGAGTTTGTTTTGTCTCTGTTAAGCTTTGGAATAGCAAATAGCATGAATATTCACACAGGGGTAGGGGCTCAGATGGAGAGCACTGTTATCTCTTCTTTAAAAAAAATCTCAAGTTCTGTTCTTAATTTTTTTGTTCTATCTTATTATATTGTAGAACTGAAAGTTCTGAAATGGGATTTGGCATGGAGCCTGAGGAATTCTGCAAGCTGAAGTCCACAATCTTAAAGTTGCCAGATTTGAACAGCTACTGAGAGATAGATAAAAATAGAGATAGAGATATAGAGACAGATCAATGCATGCACGCATACATACAAACGCATAATATTTTGAGATTAAAGTATTTCCAAAGCTTTCTTAAAGACTGATGAAGCAAGCAGTAATAATATTAGAGACATAAGGAACAAGCAGGTGTAAAACTAGAAATGAAAATACTGTTCAGCTGATGCCCTAACAGCTCTCTGAAGGCCTCCTGGTGGTTTTGTTCGCAGCTGAGTTGATTCATGCAGTGTTTCACATATGTGAATTATAACCATGCCTCTCTCTCCCCCCCCCCCATCAGAGTTTTGCACGGAAAGCTTTTCAGAGCCTTATCTCTGTGATTCCAATCTTGGTTTCCCTGTCTTGTTTTGGAACCATGAATGGGGGAATTTTTACATTTTCAAGGTTGGTAGCTGGCTAATTTCTAATGTTTACCTTTATATCTCACGATACCATTTCATAGTGATGTTATTACAGCTTGTGACAGACACTGATTAGGACCCAAAAGTCATAGAGGCAGGATAGGGACTGGTAATCAGGGCAGCACATTTGATACTGATACAGTTTCTCCCAATTCAGTTCAGACTCTAAGCATGTGAAACTGAGTAACAGAATACAACAAGGACACTTGTTTGTTTCGGAGGCAAATTGGAAGGAAATTACCTAGAACACAGAAATGATGGACTATAAGGAATTTTGTATCCCTACATTTCCTTCTTGGGCCTTTGCTGTTAGCTGTTTTCCCCTCCCTAATTAACTTCCAGGTCCTCATTTTCACTACACAGATGTGGAAGTCAGCTGTGGAGAAAAAAGAGATGTGGGAATTTCAGGGGAAAAAGACGAGAGGGGGAGGGATGAACTCCTTGTCTCCTTCAGATGACCCATTCTAACGTTTTGAAGCAGAGGAGGAGAAAATTGTGTTTTTCTTACAGATACTCCATTTTCAGATGTTGAACATTATGCTGAGCCTCAGCTTGCTTAACATGGACTGTTAAATAAATCATTGTTGGTCAAGTTCATATAAATATAAACTTAGACTTGCAAATATTAGTGGCTGGGTTGACACAGCTGATAAGCCAAAATCAACTTACATTTCAGAAGGAGGGGCAGATGTTTCCTGTTGCTTTGATTGTGCATATAACACCCTGAATGATGGCCTTTTTGGTCCCCTCTAAAATTACCGAATGTCTTGGAAAATAGTAGCCATTTAGATAAAAGAGGAATAAGTCATTCTATAAATAGTTAATTAAATCAATACCAATAAAATAAAGCATATTTTGAAACAAGAGAAATGAGAGGTTGAGGTACTCTGCTGACTGCTTTTGCATTTAGATTTTAAAAAATATTATTTCATTTAGAGCTATCATTTGAAGGATGGCATAAAGTTACCTCTATGAAATGTATTTCCAATCTACCAGGCTTCTACTAGTGAAGTTTCCTACATTTTTGAGCTCTTTGACAGTTAATTTTCTACTTCTAGGACATTGTTTGTGGCTTCCAGGGAGGGGCAATGGCCCACCCTCTTCTCTATGATCCACATCCAACGCCATACCCCACTGCCAGCTGTCATGCTAATGGTATGCTTCTTTCTCTATAGTGTCAGATTCATTTCTTACTTCAGTGGCTCTAATGTGGCAAGCCTGTGACAATCATCTTTAGCTGACAATAAGGCAAACAGCCTGTGTTATTGATACCCTGACCACAATAATACCAAAAGTTGTTAAAGTGTGTTGTTTTGCTTTTAAAATCATCATGATTGCCTATATTGATTATTGCTTATGATTTTGTGCCTTCAAATCAGTGTTGACTCTTAGCAACTATATACTGTAGATAGGTCTTCTCCACCACTGGCCCTTCAGCATTTCTAAAGTTGTAAGTTCTGTAAATAAATAAATCCATCACTGCTGTCATCCTCTTCTCTTTTATTCTACCTTTCCCAATAGTATTATTTAAGTGTCTTAAACAAACAAAAAAAGGTTAAATTGCCCAGATTGTGTAGTGAATGGTGGCATGTCTGCATAAGTATCTTCATGCATGTATATGTGGTTTACAAAAAGAGTTTTCAATTACTATGCTAGTCTTCTAGTTGTACCTGATGGCACTTATGTGTTGGACTACAACTCCCATTCACCAGTGAGTTGTATGTTCTTGTGGAGTATGAAAGGCAGTTAATAGTAGTGAAAAGCCATTGCTAATACAGGATTTTATGGCTTTAATTCAAGACATCCAGATGGCACCTGATTTTGCAAGATTTATCTATGTGTTCCGTCTCTGAGTGAATTTTCTACAATGCTTTTTTTCGTGTAATGCCAGGTGTTACTCCTAAATGAAACAACCCACTTACTAGATTTTTACCTTCTAAGACTGATGGAACCAATGAATATGCTGGTGTATTGATCATATGTTAAAATTCAAATAATCTAAAACTTATTAATTGCTTGACAGCCCACATTGGCAATAGATTTTCTATTGATGATTATAAAATATTTCAGTGGATTTGTTCTTATTTAGTTTAAAATATTGTGCTTTGAAATTTCTTTCTGTTTTGGAATTTGACCTGTGAGCTATTGTCATTTCAAAATTAAAACATGTGTCTTAAATTTAAACTCCTTTCACAAAGCAGCAACCATCTTGCATTCTTGAGACTGTTGGCAATACAAGTGCAAACCCTATAAATGATTTTGAAAGAAACAACAACATACTTTTCATGCTTTGTCCAAAGCAAATGAGCCAAGTTAGTTTTGGGTTTCTGCCTTCTTCCCATGAAAATTCTGATGGTTTAGTTTACTGTCTTTTCATTTTATTTCTTCAAGTTTCCTTTGGTCACAGCCATGATTTGTGTAGGAGACCTTTACCACCTGTTGAACTTCTTCAGCTTTTCCCGGTGGCTCTTCATAGGATTAGCCACCCTTGGGCTTATAGTTCATCGCTGCCGCCATCCTGATATATTAAGTCCATTCAAGGTATGCTTTGATAGTTTGAAGTCTCTTAGGAACATAATGCTTGACCTTTTTTCATTAGCTCTGTAGAGGTGAATCAGGAGTTCTTTGGTCTAATTCCTCTCAAATATATTCAGTAAAGTGGAATTATTATTAGCTGCTTTGGGCAATTTAGAAATTATTTGAAAAACAGGATAATAAAAACAAGGAAGAAAGAAGGATAGAGATGGCAGAATTACAAACTGGGTATAAACAAAAAAAGAATTATTATCAACCAATTGGCAAGTTAATCTGAAGCCAATATACAAATGGTGCTGGACAAGAGCTAGAGATACCCTGGTTCAAACTTCTGCTTAGCCATGAAACTGGCAAGGAGATCAATAACAACTTATCTGTCTTAATGGAATATAAGTCCTGGGTCTTTGATAGAAGGGTGGCACACAAATGTTATTTATGAGCACTAACACAACTAGAGTGTTTACTCTGCCTTCAAGAAGTCCTGAAGTTACTTTGTTCCACCTTCCTTTTTTAGTAATTCAGAAATTCAGAGTTTTCCTATACCAAAATCTATGCAACTCTCAAAAGCACACGAAAGTGGTGAAATGTTCTTCTTACAAACATTTTAAAAAACTAATTAAAAAATTAGAATGACACTTCTGCAACTTGCATGTTACTTGTACAGATCTAGGAAAAAAGAGATATGATTATGACAGATGTAAAATTGCTGCTCCCTTATAACCGTAGTTGAGAAAACAAGCTTAATCCTCTTAAAAGGCCACAAAACCCCTGTCTTGATTCACGGTTGTGCTTCTGAGAATGTGATGGTCTTCCCCATTAATCAGACAAATACCTTTGGGGGGAGGGTGAATGGGATGCATCTCATTATCTAGACTTGACTATGGGTTTCAGTCACATCCATACAGCTTTCTTAGCAGAAAGGAATGGTGATTGTCTTTTTTTCTGGTTTGGTTTTGGATTTAATAACTTCTGATTAAAAAATGTATTTAAAAGCACATGTTTTTGTGAAGCAGCATAAGTTTTCATAAACTGCAGCTCATAAAATCTTATACCTCTGAATAGAATTTGTCTGTTGGAAAAGGTGTTACCCAGTCCCTGATTTCTCCAAGGCAATTTGACTAACCTGTCACCTGCAGAGTCCTACTGTCCTCATTCTTGCAGTGGATTATCCTTAGCTTCTTCCCTCCCCTTTGAACTTTACCACCTGGGAGATCCTATTAGAAATTTAAACTCTCGCTGGAATCACTCTCAGGTTCACAGAAACTATTGAGCTCTGCCACCGTGTCAAGGCGATAATTCCCTAGAAGGATCTGTCAACCCTCAGAGATACTCCAGACAAAAATACGTAGAGTACTAACACTACCTTCATTATAGTCACCGAATCTTGCAAGTCTGAAAATACATATATCTCCCTCTCACCTTTACAGTTCAAGAAACTAGGGAGGTTCAGTTGCCTTTTATTTGACCGTTGCCTAGGCTGCTGCTGCTGTTTATCAAGGACATTCTCACAGATCATTGCAGCTTCCATCTATGATGGAGACTTAAATTACAATATGACAAAGACCTCCTATNGCACCGTGTCCATGGCCCATCGCAGATCGCCCAGGCAGCCCTGCAGCGCCATGGCAGCCACACCCTCCGCCCACACCCCTCAGCATCATCTTGTCCCTGTTGCCCGGCTATGTACTTGGCTGTGCTGCTCCGTGCGGGCCGTGCCCGGGGGCGACTCTCCTCCAGTGGGGCTGATGGTGAGGAGGGGGTCGTGGGGGGAGGCGGGGCTGGGATGACGATGCGCGTGCCCACAGAGAGGGCTCTGAGTGCCGCCTCTGGCACGCGTGCCATAGGTTCGCCACCACTGGACTATAAGGAATTTTGTATCCCTACATTTCCTTCTTGGGCCTTTGCTGTTAGCTGTTTTCCCCTCCCTAATTAACTTCCAGGTCCTCATTTTCACTACACAGATGTGGAAGTCAGCTGTGGAGAAAAAAGAGATGTGGGAATTTCAGGGGAAAAAGACGAGAGGGGGAGGAATGAACTGCTTGTCTCCTTCAGATGGCCCATTCTAACGTTTTGAAGCAAAGGAGGAGAAAATTGTGTTTTTCTTACAGATACTCCATTTTCAGATGTTGAACATTATGCTGAGCCTCAGCTTGCTTAACATGGACTGTTAAATAAATCATTGTTGGTCAAGTTCATATAAATATAAACTTAGACTTGCAAACATTAATGGCTGGGTTGACACAGTTGATAAGCCAAAATCAACTTACATTTCAGAAGGCGGGGCAGATGTTTCCTGTTGCTTTGATTGTGCATATAACACCCTGAATGATGGCCTTTTTGGTCCCCTCTAAAATTACCGAATGTCTTGGAAAATAGTAGCCATTTAGATAAAAGAGGAATAAGTCATTCTATAAATAGTTAATTAAATCAATACCAATAAAATAAAGCATATTTTGAAACAAGAGAAATGAGAGGTTGAGGTACTCTGCTGACTGCTTTTGCATTTAGATTTTAAAAAATATTATTTCATTTAGAGCTATCATTTGAAGGATGGCATAAAGTTACCTCTATGAAATGTATTTCCAATCTACCAGGCTTCTACTAGTGAAGTTTCCTACATTTTTGAGCTCTTTGACAGCTAATTTTCTACTTCTAGGACATTGTTTGTGGCTTCCAGGGAGGGGCAATGGCCCACCCTCTTCTCTATGATCCACATCCAACGCCATACCCCACTGCCAGCCGTCATGCTAATGGTATGCTTCTTTGTCTATAGTGTCAGATTCATTTCTTACTTCAGTGGCTCTAGTGTGGCAAGCCTGTGACAATCATCTTTAGCTGACAATAAGGCAAACAGCCTGTGTTATTGATACCCTGACCACAATAATACCAAAAGTTGTTAAAGTGTGTTGTTTTGCTTTTAAAATCATCATGATTGCCTATATTGATTATTGCTTATGATTTTGTGCCTTCAAATCAGTGTTGACTCTTAGCAACTATATACTGTAGATAGGTCTTCTCCACCACTGGCCCTTCAGCATTTCTAAAGTTGTAAGTTCTGTAAATAAATAAATCCATCACTGCTGTCATCCTCTTCTCTTTTATTCTACCTTTCCCAATACTATTATTTAAGCGTCTTAAACAAAAAAATATATAGATTTCCCAGATTGTGTAGTGAATGGTGGCATGTCTGCATAAGTATCTTCATGCATATATATGTGATTTACAAAAAGAGTTTTCAATTACTATGCTAGTCTTCTAGTTGTACCTGATGGCACTTATATGTGTTGGACTACAACTCCCATTCACCAGTCAGTTGTATGTTCTTGTGGAGTATGAAAGGCAGTTAATAGCAGTGAAAAGCCATTGCTAATACGGGATTTTATGGCTTTAATTCAAGACATCCAGATGGCACCTGATTTTGCAAGATTTATCTATGTGTTCCGTCTCTGAGTGAATTTTCTACAATGCTTTTTTTTCGTGTAATGCCAGGTGTTACTCCTAAATGAAACAACCCACTTACTAGATTTTTTACCTTCTAAGACTGATGGAACCAATGAATATGCTGGTGTATTGATCATATGTTAAAATTCAAATAATCTAAAACTCATTAATTGCTTGACAGCCCACATTGGCAATAGATTTTCTATTGATGATTTATAAAATATTTCAGTGGATTTGTTCTTATTTAGTTTAAAATATTGTGCTTTGAAATTTGTTTCTGTTTTGGAATTTGACCTGTGAGCTATTGTGATTTCAAAATTAAAACATGTGTCTTAAATTTAAACTCCTTTCACAAAGCAGCAACCATCTTGCATTCTTGAAACTGTTGGCAATACAAGTGCAAACCCTATAAATGATTTTGAAAGAAACAACAACATACTTTTCATGCTTTGTCCAAAGCAAATGAGCCAAGTTAGCTTTGGGTTTCTGCCTTCTTCCCATGAAAATGCTGATGGTTTAGTTTACTGTCTTTTCATTTTATTTCTTCAAGTTTCCTTTGGTCACAGCCATGATTTGTGTAGGAGACCTTTACCACCTGTTGAACTTCTTCAGCTTTTCCCGGTGGCTCTTCATAGGATTAGCCACCCTTGGGCTTATAGTTCATCGCTGCCGCCATCCTGATATATTAAGTCCATTCAAGGTATGCTTTGATAGTTTGAAGTCTCTTAGGAACATAATGCTTGACCTTTTTTCATTAGCTCTATAGAGGTGAATCAGGAGTTCTTTGGTCTAATTCCTCTCAAATATATTCAGAAAAGTGGAATTATTATTAGCTGCTTTGGGCAATTTAGAAATTATTTGAAAAACAGGATAATAAAAACAAGGAAGAAAGAAGGATAGAGATGGCAGAATTACAAACTGGGTATAAACAAAAAAAAAAAGAATTATTATCAACCAATTGGCAAGTTAATCTGAAGCCAACATACAAATGGTGCTGGACAAGAGCTAGAGATACCCTGGTTCAAACTTCTGCTTAGCCATGAAACTGGCAAGGAGATCAATAACAACTTATCTGTCTTAATGGAATATAAGTCCTGGGTCTTTGATAGAAGGGTGGCACACAAATGTTATTTATGAGCACTAACACAACTAGAGTGTTTACTCTGCCTTCAAGAAGTCCTGAAGTTACTTTGTTCCACCTTCCTTTTTTAGTAATTCAGAAATTCAAAGTTTTCCTATACCAAAATCTATGCAACTCTCAAAAGCACACGAATGTGGTGAAATGTTCTTCTTACAAACATTTTAAAAAACTAATTAAAAAATTGGAATGACACTTCTGCAACTTGCATGTTACTTGTACAGATCTAGGAAAAAAGAGATATGATTATGACAGATGTAAAATTGCTGCTCCCTTATAACCGTAGTTGAGAAAACAACCTTAATCCTCTTAAAAGGCCACAAAAACCCTGTCTTGATTCACGGTTGTGCTTCTGAGAATGTGATGGTCTTCCCCATTAATCAGACAAATACCTTTGGGGGGAGGGTGAATGGGATGCATCTCATTATCTAGACTTGACTATAGGTTTCAGTCACATCCATACAGCTCTCTTAGCAGAAAGGAATGGCGATTGTCTTTTTTTCTGGTTTGGTTTTGGATTTAATAACTTCTGATTAAATATGTAATTAAAAGCACATGTTTTCATAAACTGCAGCTCATAAAATCTTATGCCTCTGAATAGAATTTGTCTGTTGGAAAAGGTGCTACCCAGTCCCTGATTTCTCCAAGGCAATTTGACTAACCTGTCACCTGCAGAGCCCTACTGTCCTCATTCTTGCAGTGGATTATCCTTAGCTTCTTCCCTCCCCTTTGAACTTTACCACCTGGGGGATCCAACTAGAAATTTACACTCTCGCTGGAATCACTCTCAGGTTCACAGAAGCTATTGAGCTCTGCCACCGTGTCAAGATGATAATTCCCTAGAAGGATCTGTTAACCCTCAGAGATACTCCAGACAAAAATACGTTGAGTACTAACACTACCTTCATTACAAGGCTACAGTCACCGAATCTTGCAAGTCTGAAAATACATATATCTCCCTCTCACCTTTACAGTTCAAGAAACTAGGGAGGTTCAGTTGCCTTTTATTTGACCGTTGCCTAGGCTGCTGCTGCTGTTTATCAAGGACATTCTCACAGATCATTGCAGCTTCCATCTATGATGGAGACTTAAATTACAATATGACAAAGACCTCCTATGAAACATTTTTACCTGATAACATACCTTTCTTTCTCTCTCTCCAGGTTCCTCTTTTCATTCCTGTTTCCTTTACTGTCATCTGCCTTTTCACAGTGGGAATGTCTTTCTACTCAGACCCAGTTAATATCAGCATTGGATGTGCCATCGTTTTAAGTGGTCTTCCAGTTTACTTTTTGCTCATCAAACAATCAATGCCAAATTGTTGCCGCAAAACTTTCTGTGAGTGGATCATTTTGGATTATGATGTCCTTAAAATCATAGCCTATGATACTGTAAGCTGAAGCAGGAGCAACATCTCCCATGTTGCTCAGCTTCCACTTCTGATATCTCTAGGAAGCTTGACAAAATGGGTCAGGATGCTGGAGAAAGGGGCATGTCTGTCATCTTCTACTAGGAGGTTTTTGCATGCATTTGCCTCACCTGTAGTACCCTGTATTTGATATATAATATAGGGATCATTATATAGCTTAAGCCAATAAGCAAGCATAAAATAGTCCATCCTACATGATTAACTTTGAATAGAATTTTTTAGGCTAATCCATATACACAATAATACACATTTTACATTATAATTATATTATTTACATCACAAAAATAAAATAATTACATTATTTAAAGACCAGCCCAGTCCAAGAATTACCTTCAGTTCTGGCAACTCAGTTGCAATTCCCAGCCAACATGGCTACTGTATTTCTGAACATTTTGAAACTTGAAGTCTTGAGATCTGGAGGTGTCAAGGTTGGGACACAAAGAGTATCCAGACAAACACATTCTTGGATTAATCTGGTTCCTAAATTATGTTATTGGGCTTCTTATTGTCCAAATAGAACTTCCTCCAAACATTCTGCACACGGTTTCACTTTTCTTTATTTAATTAAACTTATAGTTGCCCACTCCAAAATTCTTTTGAAAGAATTGAGGTTCCAGACAAAAAAAATATTTTTTCTTTAGCTTGAATTCAAACTTGAACATACATATGAGCCTTAACTAGAGAAATGTTACAGCTTGGAGTCTGACTTTACATCATAGCTGATTATCAATAAGGGGATTATCAATAAGGGGATGTGAGCCCCCCCCCCCAAATGATAAAGTTCTAGGAAACCAGTAGAACAGTTACCACTGTTCAATCAGCATAGGGGGGCTGTTCTTAACTTTTAACTTTTATTTAAATTTATATTTCCTTTCTGAATTTGTTGACTGCTTCAGCCAACCAAATTAAAATACCACCATATTCATATTCTTTACTGTTTTCTTCCTGCAGACTTTCTTACACTGAAGCTTCAGATCCTCTTGAAGGTGGTACAGCAGGAGATCAGGACATACTGACCAGTCCTTACTTTGAAATATTGACTTTGGGGAGACTTCTGTACAAGCCTGTATTTCCTATCACACCTAGAGTAGCTTTGCATAGCTGTTTCCAGTTTGGAGTTCCAACACCATATGGGATGTTCATCAGAGATCAAAGGCACAAAGAAGCTTACTATTTTTGCTTACTATTTGATTGTTTTAAAAATGTAATCTATGCTGCTCTTAGTCTTATCCTCATCTGCAATGCAGATGCACTTAGGTGCAACCAATAAATCTGATGCAGTTGCATCTGCATACCTCTCTATTTCTACGTAAAGCATGGGTAGAAACACATTATTTGTAGATTTTGAAATACCATAAATTTGTTATAGTTATGGTATATTTTGACAAGCATTTCTGGGTTAAAGAGAATTTTGGATGCTTTTCAGCCTATGAAAAGCTTTACAAAAGACACATTTTTCAAAGGTGTAAGTGCATTTGGTAGGATTCAAGATATTTTTAAACATGACCAGTGGTGTTATAATGGGTTTCCTGCACACCAGGGTGCTGTGCTGAATCACCATTGACATTCCTTCTGACTTTGATGGTGTACATTTGGAATACAGTTTTAACAGGATTTTTCAACCACAATGACATCCCACTTTCAGTTACTTTACTGGCACTTCAGCAAGTGTTAGTAACTAAGTGTTAGTAACTTAAGTGTTAATTTTAAATACTTCAGTGCCATCACCTCAGTTGGGAGAAAACTATTGTTCTCTACCCATGCAAAAGAATAATGATTTTGATATAGTTGCAGTGATTAGGATCTAGCCAAACAAATAATAACAATAATAACAACAACAGCAGCAGCAATAACAATAACATTAATAGTAGTAGCATAGCAGGGCCATGGTCCCATATGTTCTGCAGCATTTGCATAGTATTTTGCTTAAAACAGCAAGATTCCATTCTTTCACTAACATGTTTAAGATTGATCTGTCAGACTGAAATGCATGTCTTTGTAAGATAGAGGGCAGAGCATGTTGTAAATGTTTTGTATATTAAATGGCAGCAGTGTTAATTCTTTTCAGTCCATGTATGTTTCACATGTGTTCATTCATAAATATGTACTATTTCTGCCTTAATCTGTATGTTTTTGAAAATAAGTAGAAAAATATACTCATTTTATATGCCTTTTGTCATAAAATATACATTTTGCTGTAAACTATCCAAGTTTGTTTATTGGGACTGAAAATGATGGTGTAACATTTGAAGAAGCATTAAACTGCCAGTCTGGTGTAATAGTTAAGGTATTGGTCTAGAAACCAGGACATGGTGAATCCTAGTCCTGCCTTGGCCATGAATGCTAGCTGGGAGAGTCACTCTATTTCTTAGTCCAGCCCACCTCACAAGGTTATTGTTCTGGAGAAAAATAGGAGGAGAAACTTTACGTCTGTTTGCCCCCTTGAGTTATTTATAAAAAAAATAATAAAGGCAGGATTTAAAAAATCTAAAAAAATAATGGGAAGGATTTAATTTGAGAGGTTTTCACTGTCAGGAAATTTCTCCTTAGTTCCAGATAGGATTTTTCATTAAGGAGCTTATACCCATTACTTCTTATCCTGACCTCAGGTTGACCCCTTCATCTTTGTGACAGCCCCTCCAGTACTGGAAGGCTGGTAGTATATCACTTCTAATCCTTCTCTTCATTAGACTATACCAGTGGTGGCAAACCTATGGCACGGGTGCCAGAGGCGGCACTACACGTGCCATTGCCCCAGCCTTGCCTCCCCCCGTGACCTTCTCCTCTCCAGCAGCCCCCCTGAAGGAAAGTCACCCCTGAGCGTGACCCACACGGAGCAGCGCACCAAGGACATGGCAGCCAGGCAGCGTAGACAAGACTCTGCCCTCACACCCCATCGTGCACAGTTGATGCTGCAGGGCACGGGCAGAGGGTGTGACTGCCATAGCGCTGCTGGGCTGCCTGGGCGATCTGCAGCGGGCCCTGAAGGCAGTGAGTGGCCCTGTGGGCAGGTGGGGTGGGGGATGGGGGGGTGAAGTGGGGGCAGGCCAGAGGGTAGAGTGGGGCGGGGCCAGTTTTTGGGCACTTGGTCTCTAAAAGGTTCGCCATCACTGTCTTCTTTCAGGACAAAAATTGATTTCTATCAATTTCAATAAATCTCATTTAAAAAATTGAGTACAATTTGATATTTTGTTTCAAATCAAGATTCCATTTCCTGAAAAGAAAAGC
Source organism: Protobothrops mucrosquamatus (assembly GCF_001527695.2). NCBI lineage: Eukaryota > Metazoa > Chordata > Lepidosauria > Squamata > Viperidae > Protobothrops > Protobothrops mucrosquamatus. The sequence continues at coordinate 208,464 of NW_015387338.1, forward strand.
ACTTGGACCAGTCTATGTAATATGGACTTTGACCATTTTGTATTTTAATTGCTTGCTGTAATTTATTAATGCTTATTGGCTTTTACCTGTCACTGTTCTCAGTGCCAGAGCTGAAGAGTAATAACTGGTTTAATGGTATGAGATTTTATACAGAGAATTACAGCTGATCATAGATCCAAATCCAGTTCTTCTTTGTCCATAGTTAATGCTATTGGCACCACCAGAATGATTTTCAAATCAGCAGTTGTGAAACAGAAATGTATCAAGAAATGCTGATGTTAATCATGCTAAAATATAAAATTATTATTATTATTCTTTCTTCTAAATGAACAATCTTCCTCACTGGCTCTGAATGTGTGACCCTCTGAAGTTTGGGTTCAGCCTCTGGATTCAGTGTCCAAAACTTGCTGTAAATTGAACTTGATGGAGAAGAAACACAGAGAATATTAAGTGTATTTAAATGTTTAAGATCAGTGCAAATTTTGGTTCTGTGCTGGTCTCACATTTTGTTTTAAAAACTAGTCATGTTAAATGCAACTATATATTTTCCCTGCTTATTTAGCTTTGGGTGGGCAAAAAGATTTCAGCTTCCCCTGGAAAAAGAAGCCAGTTGATGGTAAATCTCTCTTAGAAGAGATCATTGCACAACTGGTATGCCACAATTGTGCCGACTTTTACATATGTTCATCTCCTTATTTTAAATAATAATAGACCAGAACCAGGAACTGAGGCCATAACACAGGGGTGTCAAACTGCCGGCCCACGGGCCGGTTTCATCATACTGGAGCCGCGCCCACCCCATTGCCGGCAATGGCAAAAAAAGCTCCGATACGTCGCACAACGTCACGTGACGTCGCGGGTTTGACATGCCTGCCATAACAGCTACATGTGAACCTGAAGTTGGAATGAGGGAATCCTACCATCTTCATGGTCATTCCCAGCTTCATGTTCAGATTTCTTCATCGCTGAGAATATTTGCTCAGAGTGCTGGGAGTTGTAGTTCAATTTTGCAGAAAAGCTTAGAGATCTCCCATCCTTACTTTCGGTAATATGAACCAAGTCACTTATGACAGGAAAGAATAAAGACTGGGTTCACATAGTGAGCTCAGCTATAATGGCATTGGTTAGTTTCTGGCAGTGTTTTAAACACTCAGCCAGTTTATGATTCAATATAATGTACAAATGCAAACAATTGTTTATTTAGAGATCTATGATTCACTAGATTAGCATTGTGGAAACTCAACCAATATTGTGTGGAGTGGATTGTTTCAGCCTATCTATGTTCCAATTTATCTGCTAATTCATGACTCTTCCAGATATTTTTCCTTCCTTCCTTCCTTCCTTCCTTCCTTCCTTCCTTCCTTCCTTCCTTCCTTCCTTCCTTCCTTCCTTCCTTCCTTCCTTCCTTCCTTCCATCCATCCATCCATCCATCCATCCATCCAGTATTGTGGCTACCTCACTGTTCTTAGATTCAGTTACAACGATTTTTTTTAAAAAAACATTCTACCTCCTCCTCACATTCAGTATACACACACATAAACACACACACACACCACACACACACACACACACACACTAACTGATACAATTATGTCAATACAATGCTCCCCAATTTGACAATGCATTTGCTATCAAGAGATTGTTAGATGTGGATCACTTTGATTGAAATTGGAGTGATTTATATCCACTAGTTTTAGGTTGTGGTTGTTAGGTACACTGCACCATAAACCAGCTAGCCACCTTTTAGCCTAGCAGATTGTTCAAATACAAGTTCTGTGGTTATTCTGAAGTACAGTGTTACTTGTGTACAGAAAAAAATAGACAAATCAATAGAGCCAGCTCCACGAATTCTGGGAATAATTATAGTTTCGTGACTATGGAGAGTTTTCTGCCAGTATCCTCTCCTGTTCTGAATTAATTTCCTGGTTCAGGAGGGAATAAAATAATAATGGAAGTTTGTAACATAAAGGCCGTAAAATTATTTTTTAAAAAGCCTATCCCAGTTGACTGTAACATCTGCATGAATAATAGTTTTCTATAGGCAGGAACTAGTCCAAGAAAGATCTGGGAAGGGGTTAATAGGTGGACTTTTACCTAGGAGCAGCTGACTTTCCAGTTAATTATCCCGCCCAAGAGATAATCCTGGAGGCCTGTTCTTTGTCCTCCCAGCTGAGTTAGAGAGCAGGAGCTCAAAAAAAGTTCAGACAGAAGACAAGGCTTGGCAGATTTTTTTGTATTTAGTCTCCGTGAAAAAGAAGAAAAAAAAGTGACACTGGGATTTTGATTACCTGCAATATGAAAGCTTTACTTTAGAATTAGGTGGAAGTGACGTCTGCCATAAAATTTTGGGAATTAGAAACTTTGTAGTGAGATTTTGTTTTGTTTCCTTGTTTTCATTTTGTAGCCTTTTCTGATTGTTTGTAAAACTTCCCCTCTGGCATGAATTTGATTAAGCCTTGTATTTTGCTGGGCTGGTTGTAAACTTACTAGTATAGTTTGATTGCTGCAAAATTAGTTCACATAAAAAAATGAATATATACTTTTTTCTCCTTGCTGTTTCCACATGAATATTGTTGCTGGATTTATCTAGAGAATAATAAAAGACAAGAGAAGGAACTTGAAGAAAAGGTAAGTGAATAAATTGGTTCTCTTAAGGGGTTTTTTTTAACAGCATCTGTCCCCAGGCCTAGCAAAGGACAGCTGGGTGGATATGATGAAGTTGTAACCTGGGAACATTAAATTGAGAAAGGTATCGTTTAAATATGTTCACAAGAAAGCCTCAGGGCAAAGTTTAATGTGCTGCTTGCTGAAATCCTTTGAAAGTGTTTATTTGAAATATGTATTTCCAAGGAATTGGGGCAGTGGTGGGATTCAGCCAGTTTGCACCAGTTCGGCAGAACCGGTAGCTAATTTTTTGTTGCACAGGCCCAGAATGGACTTTGGGAAGCAACATCCACACAGAGAACCGGTTGTTCACATATTTGAATCCCACCACTGAACTGGGGATAATAACAGAATAACATATCCATTTAATTGGTAATGCATCTTGGCTAAACTAGAGCAACAAGAGGAAGGAACTGTATGCACACAAACATGCTTAAATTAGGTCAGTTGCAAACCTACTGTCTGAATGTATGCAACATGCTGGCTAGTCTGAGATAGTTTAACATACTGTATTGCATGAATCCAGGGCATTTGTTCAGTTTATGCTTTATGATATTCAACAGACTCAATAACCAAGTCAAGCATGTTACAATGTTCATAATAATGAGATGCCCATTGAGTGTTGCAATATAGAAATAGATATAGATATGTGGTCATTGGATTTGGTTTTTATATCCAAAAGGAAGGATAATGCATGATCAAGTCCCAGATTTGCTTCTGTACTATATAATTTAGGAAGGTGTCTAGTACTGTAAACCATGGCTCTATCGAGCTGAATCTTATCAAAGCAGGTTTGATTTGGATACTGTGAAATTTCAGACAGTTTAGTAGTATTTTCAATGCTACCCTAGAAACTAATATCTAAAATGGAGGTCTTTTGAAAGCAAGTGCTTTGCTTTACAACTTTTCAGTTCTGCTCAGATCTACTTCAGATATAGATAATTTCCTTGATTGCATTGGTCAAATCTTTTGTTGCTGTGATAGGATATGACCATCCTGAGCCTGAGTAAGATTTTTTTTTTCCCCAGGAGAATTGGAGAAGATGGAAGAGATCAGCCCTGCATAAGGGATGGATACTTAACAATTTTGAAAACATTTCTTTTATATAAACCATCCCAACATTTTTATATTTCTCATGTCAAAAAACCAAAAACAAAAGAAAAAAGAAAGAAGGCATACTATATTACTTGAGGGTTATTTTTTCTTTTTTCTTTTTCTTTAAGATATGAGAAATGTAAAAATATGATGGCTTGTGTGAGAAAAAAGACTTAAATACTTTAGTGTAGCTAATTTTGAGAAAATCTTAACCAGTAAGAATGTTTTGAATATTGTGGGGAAAACAAATTTAAATAAGAATGTAAAAAGGATTTATGACGAGGCAATCAAGATGATCAATGAAAAGAAGTTTTATATTGATCTGGTTATTATTTCCAGAAACATGAGAAAAATGACTAAATTTAATTGTCATTTATTTAAATAAGAACTGTATTAATTTAAGGTTGGCAAAAGAGAATATTATTGAAAGAAGAGGAAATCAAGTAAAGCTATTATATGGACTATATATAGAAATTAATTATTACTGATTATTTTTTAAACACTAACCCAGACAACATGCTGTTTATCAAATATTAAGATGTATGTTAAAAATCAATAAAATATATATATATAAAAACAATTTTGAATGTAAGACTAGCTAGATTCACACACCATGTTGCAGTTAAACTTGGACTGGCACCAGGAAGATGGAGCTTCAAATGCGCTTTCAGCTACTGAAACCAACTAGGGGACTTTGGACCAATCTGAGCACAACCTACCTTACAGATGAGCTGTTCTGGGGGGAAGACTAGTGTAATGTATTGGCCACAACTGATTTAAATGACTTGCTTAATGTCTGACCTACATTGCTGTATTGTTTAACAGTTGCTGTTACTGAAAGCCAGATTGGCTGTCTCCAAGCTGATAATGAGGTTTGGGGCAGGAAACTGTTACTTTAAATCTATTGGTTGCCACCTAGAGGCTAACTGTATTCAGGGGTAGTCAACCTTGGCTCTTTTATGACTCGTGGACTCCCAGAATTCCTGAGCCAGCTAAGCTGGCTCAGGAATTCTGGGAATTGAACTCCACGAGTCATAAAAGAGCCAAGGTTGACTACCCCTGGTATAAATAGCTGTGCAGCAGCCTTTAGGGCTGCTTCTGTTCTGAGTTAATAAACTTGTTTGCTGTTTCAACACTCTGCCTCGTTCAATGCCTAAAGAACTGAAGATGTAACAACTAGAATTCAAGCTCCTGAGGAAAGGCAGGAGAGAAATCCAATGAATAATGAAATAAAAGTGTGCTAAGCCAGGATCAAGCATACAGTCTTTTCTATAGTGTTGTCGGTGCTAGTTGGTAACATTGGCCATGAGATTTGGGGTTAAAGTGGACATTATGCAATGACTGATGAAGTCACACTGGATGGTTCTAATGTTGCTATTTTTCTTTTATGGGTCAAGATGGGAGGCCATTCCTAGGGAAAGGAAGTTGGCTGCCAAACACAGATTTTGCTTCTCTGTTCTTTCTTAGGTAGCACTGCAAGCCATATAGTTTGCAAGACAGCCTTGTTATGTGTTCCTGGCTACTTTCCTTCATGACCAGAGGCAAGCTCGCCTGACCAATAACCAGCCAAGACACAGTGAAGGCCTTTTGTTTCGTTTATTGCAATAAGCGGGGAGAGAAGCTATCAAAGCTTGGTTCTCTCCAAAGTTTTAACCCAAAATATTTCCTTCTTTATACATCCCTTATCCCGGCCGCCACATCCCTCCTCTTTCCCCATTGGCTGAGGTACTATGAGGTTACACTCTTTCCGACCGCCTCCTACATATTTCCTACTACATACTAAATCATACATCACATGTACATTAAAATTAGGAGATAATTTATGCAAGGTGTGTCAGTTAATATTAATCAATTAATTGCGCATGCTCAGTTGCCTGAATTCTGGCCCTCTTTTTTATGACTTCTTAGAAAAATAGGTTCTTTCCTGTTTTGCTAGTTATCTTCTATTACAGATGTTTTCTTCTTCCTTTTCCCACTCTTAAGACCCAGCTATTTTTGCCTACATATTTCCTTTATATCCTTTCTTTATGCTAACCTTTCCTCTTTCCCACCATAGCTTCTATACTCTGTAAATTTCCATTGCAGCAAATTCAATTTTAAATTTCTCTTTCAATATTAAATTTTGAAGACCTTTCTTTTACTTCTATCAGCCTGGTAGGGAAATGGCTACCGTTATTTATTCATCACATTTCTACACAGCTCATTTCTCCTAAGTGACACAGGTTACAGTAAAAATATCTGAAATAAAAGCATAAATAGGAACAAGTTAGAACAATTTTTAAAAGACAGAGTTAAGATATTTAAAGTTAAAACATTAAAAAGGTTGAGAGAATCTCATCATGACCCCAAGCTTCCCTATCACTCTTTGTTTGACCCACATACTAATTGGCAAAACCAGGTCTTAGCGCTCTTTCGGAAGGCTAGAAGAGTGTGGCCCTGCTCATCTCTGGGGGGGGGGGGGTAAGGTGTTCCACAGGGCAGGGTTGCTACACAGAAGAACCTAACTGGAGGACAGTGAATGTCTACCTCTTTGTCTCAGAGTAAAATGTGAATTGATTGATTTCCCTCCTTTGTTTTTACGTGCTTGCTGACATGCCTGATTTTTTTTTTCTCAGAAGATGCCTGGTGCCAGAATTCATATCTGACTCTCCTAGCAAACGCCAGTGGTCATGCTGTTTGACTCCATTGTCAGAGTAGAGTTTATCTGGTATTGGCTGGATGGAAATGGCAAGTGGATTGAGTATGGCCAAAAGGTAAACTTTTATCTGCTGCTGAATCAGACCTAGGTTGCTGTTGTTGCTGCTTCAAAGAGCTTCAATTTTGCTACACAGATTTATTAGCTGGGTTCACACACGGCAATAAATTATAATGTAAAGCAATTTCTTTGCCTTTGGCTTAGTGTGCTGCACACTTTGTGACTTGAGACACTGTGAGCTCAGCTATTAATATTTATAACAGCTTATTAAATCATGATAAAGCAAACTATTACTGAATGTGATATTCGAACCTGATCGTTTTCTGCTGCTCTAGGCATCTGGGCCCATGAATATTGCTTGTCTCTGCTTTAGAGGATGGATGGTAGAGCTAAATACAGGTAGTCCTCGGCTTACAACAGTTCATTTAGTGACCATTCAAAGTTATAACAGCACTGAAAAAACGTGACTTATGACCATTTTTCACACTTATGACCGTTGCAGCACATGGTCAAAATTCAGATGCTGGGCAACTGACTTATTTATGATGGCTGCAGTGTGCAGGGTCATGCGATCCCCTTTTGCAACCTTGTGACAAGCAAAGTCAATAGGGGAGCCAGGTTCACCTTAAGTGTTAAGATTCACTTAACAACCAAGCTCCTAACTTAACAGCTGCAGTGATTCACTTAACAGCTGTGGCAAGGACGTTTATAAAATGGGCAAAATTCATTTAACAACTGTCTCGCTCAGCAACATAAATTTTGGGCTCAATTGTGGTTGTAAATCAAGGACTATCTGTACAGATGGATAGTTTAGTGGTCACAATTGGGACCAGAAATTCAATTGTTAAGTGAATTGATCTCAAAGCGAAACCACAACTGTGCTTATGATCATACTTCAGCTTTTCTTTGCTTTGTAGACCTGGAAAAGTTGTAAATGTGAGCATTGGTGGTGAAATTAGTTCTTCATCACCATCATAACTGAGAGAGTTGATAAGCAAGGACTACTGTAATGTAACATGCTGTTTTGTGATTTGCTCTCCAATGGGTTTGAACACAATGACCAAAATTAAATTATCCATTTTCCTTTCCCTTTGGTCTGTGTTTTTCTACCGTATTTTTTCCTTTCTGTTTTGCAGGATTCTGAGCACTGTGTTGCCTCAATATCATCCTCTGAGTTAGAAGTTATTTTCCTAACTGACTACAGAAGAGTTGTATTCTTCCAGGCTGGGACTCAGCTGTATTCATTACATTTTCAAGGTATTTTTTTTAGCAATAATAGCTTGGTATGTGAAAATGACTGCTAACTGGGATGCCCAGGTGAATATATATCAAAGAAGTCAAGATGGTAGCTGCAACTCATATGATGAGGATTTCTTTTTCAGGGATGGAATTTTGTTCACACTGTTGAGGCTACCATTTTGATTTTTTAAAACTCCCCCTGCAGCCATTCCCAACATTCATTGCTAATATGAATTAGCCTAATTTATTCAAACTGTCACATGAAAAAATATAGGCAAACAGGCAAAACAATTATCATTTAAAATTACTGAATAGTACTGTGGGTTTAAAAAAACATCGTGAACAAGTATCTACTGTTGCCAATAATAGGCATTTTCTTGATAGATCATTAATTTAACAAATTTAATAATTAAATATTTTGTTCATCCAGAGTCCTCGTGGTATAATTTGTCACTTCTTGATAATATTTTAAATTTAAAGATTAAATTTCCATGAGACTGATCTGATTGAAATTCTGGTATCTTACCTTATTTTTAAATATTACTAAACCCAACATTGCCAATTGTGGAGTAGCACAGTGTTTTTAGGAAGTGAAAATGGGTGTTTCTCTTCCTCTTTGGAAGTCTTTTGATTTCCAATCAGAAAGGCTTCCCTCTATTATATTGATAATCAAATGTAAATCTGATCAAGTGCACCAAATATAGTCCCTCAGTATACATAAAATACTCTTTTTTGTGGCTTTTCTGCATAGTCCACATAGCTTTATTGATAACAGCAGCCCAAGAGTATCAGCCTACAATGCCTTGTATTTAAGTTAAATTGATAAGTGAATTAATTCTTAGCATAGATGAGTTATTTGACAGTGTATATTGCTTTTTCCTTCAAGAGATGGTTCAGAGAAATGTGTACTACGAAACACAGAGGAAAGTCTGCAGATGGCCCCGACTTGTATTTTTTGGAGGTAGACGCAAAAGTGAGAAGAGGTAATTAATATTTTTCACAAAATCATTTACAGGTACTCCTCGACTTACAACCACCATTGAGTCAAGTCAAATCAATTTATTATTACAGCCGAAGGCCAACATATAAATTAAACATTCAAATAAAACAAAACTAAACAGAACCAACACAAGAAGGGGTGTAATCACCCATTGATTACACATGATGTAATCAATGGGTGACCTAGGTCTGCCTAGTTTTACAGGCAGTATAAAAAAACTAGCTAGCATCAGAAAAACTGAATCATACTGACCTGTCAATAAAAATACATTGACTATAGTCTAATGCTGGATAAAAACACGTAATAAAATTGATTATAAAAGATTATTAAAAAGATCTAAAATGTTTATTTAAGGACGAGCAGGCAGTGATCACAGCACAGGTGGCTAGATTCTGTGCAGCAGCACTGGGGATTCGCCACAATTGAGTCCAAAATTTCTGTTGCTAAGTGAGACAGTTGTTAAGTGAATTTTGCCCCATTTTGCGACCATAGTTGCCACAGTTGTTAAGTGAATCACTTGCAGTTGTTAAGTTAGTAACACAACTGTAAAGTGAATCTGACTTCTCAATTGACTTTGCTTGTCAGAAGGTCACAAAAGGTGATTATGACCCCAGGATGTGCAACCATATGAACCAGTTGCCAACCATCCAAATTTTGATCACGTGATGTAAAAATCCCTCCCCCTTCTCCCAGTTTCAGTTCTGCTACTTCAGTAATTTCACAGTGATGCTAGCCACAGTCCCTGTGGCCTTTGGGCAGGCGGTATCATCATACTCCAGACCTCTGTTTAAAACCACATAATATTGTGGGAAGAAAAAATAGCAATTATTTTAATAGGAAAATGAAGAAAGGCATTTCAGCCATTTAAAGCAAAAGGTCTGTGGAAAAAAAATCTCTGTTGCATTAATCCAACGAAACATTTCTAAACAAATAAATAACAACTGGATTTGTACATATTATATTATTATATTATATTATATTATATTATATTATATTATATTATATTATATTATATTATATTATATTATATTATATTATATTATATTATATTATATTATATTATATTATATTATAATATTATTATATTATATTATATTATATTATATTATATTATATTATATTATATTATATTATATTATATTATATTATATTATATTATATTAATTATATTATATTATATTATATTATATTATTATATTATTATTTAAACCAGTGATTCTCAACCTTTTCTTCACCATGGTCCCCCTTTAAATTCCTTTTGTGGTCACTGACCATGGCCATGGACCCTCAAGACTTAACTCAAAATTTAAATTGTAACATTTCTTCAAGTCTTCACGGGGCCCCTGTGATGACATTGCGGCTCCCCTGGGGTCCACAGACCACAGGCTTAGAACTACTGATTTAAACCATGGTTTTGTTGCCCTGATTCACACTCATTTTATCATAAACTTCCAAATCAAACTAGTGGATTCACATCTCACGCTAAGCTAAAAACCTAGTGTGTCATAAACCCTCCCATAAAACCCTCCATAAAACGAATGAAGTACATAAACCCTCCCATTAAACGAATGAAGCTCAGTGTTTCTCAGTAATGCTTAGGTCTCATAAAAAATATACTGCTGAAATGCATTTGTAACCTTGTCCTGAGTTGTGCTATAGCTGTGCTTGAGTCTAATTTCTGGGCTGTTTTCAAGTAGGATCCCTAAATACAATAGATTCCTGCAGTTTGCTGAAACTTGAATCATGTTTATATTCAGCTTCCACTTCCAAGGTACTGTATGCTTCCCAATGATTTTGTTGGAAGTGTGATTCTCAACCAATCTGACCATAAGGAGCTCTGAGATATAGATACTTCGGGGAATTAAGCCTGTTCTCTGGCTCTCCTCCTGTAAACTGTGGTCAAGTGGGTGCTAGGTCTATTCTTATCATATATTTCTTTAAATACATCTTTTTGTTAAAGTTATAAAACCTGCTTCATTGCTCATAGCTTCGGCTCAGTTCCCAGTCTTGGGACACTGTTATACACAAACATCTCCCCTCCATCATTTTACCCCTTTACTAATCCTGGATTTGATGAAATAAAATTGAGGAGATTAGGAATAGCTTTCCAGTTCTAATAGCTTTCAATAACTTGGGAATGGGCAAATACAGTTGGAAAAATTAGTTTGGGTAACTAACACAGGTTTTCTTGACCTGGTATCCTTCAGAGAGTTAGACTGCTGTTTTCATCATTTCCAGCACAATGAATATTTTAGCAAAAAACAGCAGAGATTATCAAATTGGGGAAGTCTGCTCTAAAATAGAGAAAATTGGAAATTAAATGAGATTTGTCTACAACAGGAATCCTCTTTGTTTCTTTATTTCCCATTTGCAGCTACCGTTTTGAATCTTCTTTTCCCTTCCACTTGTTTCCTTCAACCTGGGATCAGTCAGCCCTTCCTGACATAGGCTATAAGGTATTCTTTTTTATCTGACTTTAGAAACAACCTCTGTTTCTGCCCTCATTAAAAAACACCTTCCATGTGCAGTTGGGGAACTAACTTCCCTTTTTCTTTCTCTGCCCACCCCAAACTTGGTACATTCTTCCAGGTTGATGCCACCCTACTTCCTAGAACTTTGTCTGAAGTCCATAAGGGCTCAAATGCATTCAGAGTTTGTTGGGGACCAGCATTTCCCTTTGTTACTGGCCATTTGACCATTGCTGAATTGTTGACAGAGGTCATTCTTTACAACATTTCTAGGGAAAGATATTAGCCAAGAAAAATACTGTTTGGTGGTATGGTTGGTTCATAAGTTTCTCTAAAAGCCCTGGTGGCACAGTGGTTAAAGTGCAGTACTGCAGGCAAACTTTGCTCATAACTTGGAGTTCGATTCCAACAGGACTCAAGGTTGATACAGCCTTCTGTGGTCAGTGAAATGAGGACCCAAATTGTTAGGGGCAATACGCAAATAATGCTTCTTCATTGGAAAATGCCCAGAAAATGCTGTAAAGTGCCATGGGGTAGTATATAAGGCTAATTGCTATTGCTACTGCTATTCCCTTTGCCCCTGTAAGTGCATAGAGATGACACCCATGCCTTCTTACTTCTGGCCTATGTCATATAAAAGCCACATAGTTTGAAATAGTCCACCACTTCTTCTGAAATTGGGTTTTAGATAGCTTGAAAGATACTTATGTTTTTTGTGAACATCAGATAGAATTAAATGTGAAATAGCTCTCTGGCTATGTGAATAGATTTACTGAGGTTACCCCATCATGTACCTTGGCAATATTCTGTTCAAACTTTCATAGTAAAATCTGTACAGAAGAATCTATCAAGCAGGGTATACTCAGCAGCATTAAAAATAATCTTGAGTACTGAAATATTGCTGGATGACAATTCTATAATCCTTAACATTTGGGTATGTTAAGAGCTGAAGTTAATATCTGAGGGTCAAAGGTTAGAATAGGATGATTTACAGTAAGTTATTTATTCATGCCTCATGCTAAACCATGGCTTGTTTCTAATTGTGGTCTTTTAGCATGATGTCTTTGTTCATATGTAATGCTTAACTGTAAATCAAGGTTGAATAATTTATTAGAGGGATTAAAGTCATAGTAAATGGAACAATGATGTACTGTGGTTAAGACTTTTTTATGTACATGGTGAGGCCATAGTTTATAAAGTAGAGTGGTTAGGTTTGTTCATTGTGAAAAAGATGTTACAACTACTTAGTCCAATCTGTAAACCCAACTATGATTATTTTTAAGAAACTTATTCTGCTCTTAATTTATTTCATCTGCATGGATTATGTTATGAGTCCCTATTTTGATATAGAAAGAATGAAAACCTTTGATAGATCAAAAGCAAATAAAAAATTCATTCACAATAGCTCTGATCTTGTTCCTAGCTGGTAGAGATCTCTGATTCTTCAGAAGAATATCATGAAATCAAGATGCTTTTTGAGAAGACAATGCAAGATTACATTATACATAGACTTCAAAGAATTCAGAATCCTTCTCTCTGGCAAGTCTTTCAGTGGTTTGTACTAGATTTTAATTTTCTTCCTGGAGAGTCAAAATCATGATAAAATAATTGGATCCAGTATCTGGAACTTATGTTGTTTATTGAGTACAGTTGTGAATGTATATTTTGTAATCATATATCGTGTTTATCTGGCTATGAATAGGCTGTGGCCTATAAACAAAATGTAGAAAGGGACCCTGGATGTTATTTAAGTCAGACTTTTCTAATCTTTAAAGTTCTTGAGACTACATCTTGCAGAATTTATTTTAGTTGCACAGACTCATAATTCTGGGAAATGCCATCTTTAGTACCCCTAAGAAATCTGGAAGCATCAGCTGTAAATTTTGATCTATTCCCATTTTGACTTACATCAGTGATGGCGAACCTTTTAGAGACTGAGTGCCCAAAAACTGGCCCCGCCCCTGCTCTACCCCCTGCCCCGCCCCTGCCCCGCCCCATCCCACCTGCCCACAGGGCCACTCCACCGCCTCCAGGGCCCGCCACAGATCGCCCAGGCAGCCCAGCAGCGCCATGGCGGCCACACCCTCTGCCCGTGTCCCACAGCATCAACTGTGCACAATGGGGTGTGAGGGCAGTCTTGTGTACGCTGCCTGGCTGCCATGTCCTTGGCTGCGCTGCTCCACGTGGGCCACGCCCGGGGGCGACTCTCCTCCAGGGGGGCTGCTGGTGAGGGGGTCACGGGGGGAGGCAAGGCTGGGGCAACCGCACATGTGCCCACAGAGAGGGCTCCGAGTGCCACCTCTGGCACCCGTGCCATAGGTTCGCCACGACTGACTTAGATCATTGTCGCCATACTGCAGCTCTGCAGAATTCTAGCACAGCTTCAATATGCTAGAGATTGAATTACATCATTTATGTATACTATAGCTTAATGATAGCTTAATAGATCAGGGAAAAATAATTTAATACTTTGTTTGGAAAAGCTACATTAAATTGGGATAATAAATGTGTAAAGTGTTCTTAGATCCTTTTGCTGTATGTCTTCCAAGTTGGAAGAGAGAAGTGATTTAAATTCTTTTTGACATCAAGCATAACTTGAAGTAGTATGTTTCTAGGCAAAAAGAGCAGATGAAGAAGTTGAATAGAGGAAAGGAAATTGATGAACGTCTCTTGTTTCATGGCACTAACACATCTCACCTGTATGACATCTGTGGGCAAAACTTTGACTGGAGAATTTGTGGCACACATGGAACACTATATGGAAAAGGTACTGATGAGTTGGGAAGAAGTAGTGCATTCTGGAAGAGCTAAGTATTTCCTACCTTGAATTCACATAATTTGCAAGATTTGAAGATATCTGAGTTTCAGCATCTTCAAGTATTGTTTTTCTATCCATTTCCCCAAGTTTATGCATTTATGTCCTGACTTTTATCTGAGAGCTGAAATCTGAGTATGTGGGAAGCCTCCTCTAATTTTATTCCCACAATAACCCTGCTCATCTGAAAGGTGGTTGCTGGATCTAAATCACTGGAAAAAACTTCTTAGTCCAGTGGAGGTTTGAACTTGGGCCTCTGCTGTCCAAGTCCTTAACCATTACACAACTACACTGACTTTCAATTACTTGGCATATCATGCTATCGGACAAGTTCAGGTGAGAGACATAGAGTTGCAGTTTTGAATGCTTTGGTTCAGTGTGCCACGTAATCATTTCCCATATATGAACACTCAGACTAGCTCTGTGACACACACTGAACCTACTGATACATTCCTATTGTATAAAAATTGTGTTATTTGGACTACGTAAGCAGAGATCTTACTTTTGAACACTGGAAGTAAAAGATAGTCATCAGAAACATGGGTGAATGTGTTATTATAACGGGGCTGGGAAACTGATGACCTCTAGTGTTGCTGAATCTGAGTATCCAGTAGTCCCAGCCACCATAGCCAAAGGGATGTTAAGAGTTGTAGTTTAGTAATATTTAAAACCTTAAACAATATATAGCAAATTTATTTTGAAAGGAGTTTTTTTTCCTTTTTTTCTTTACAAAGGATTTGGTTTTTTAAAATGTGTTTTCTTGTAGGAAGCTATTTTGCCAGAGATGCCTGTTACTCCCACGCGTACTGCAAGTCAAAAAGACAAACAAAGGCCATGTTTGTAGCTAGAGTTCTGGTTGGAGACTACGTCCAAGGAAAAACTTCTTATGTCCGCCCTCCTCCTAGACCTAACCAATCGAATGGCTTCTATGATAGCTGCGTGGACGATGTTCTGAATCCTTCTATTTTTGTCATCTTTGAGAAGTATCAGATTTATCCAGCCTATATTGTTGAGTATGAGGAACTATCCCATTGTGCGATCATGTAAAGGCAGCAATTCTTTGGTTGTTGTTTTTTCATGGCCTTTCATTTTTTTTTATATGTATATATAAATTTAAAATATTTCTTATTTTAAAAGATGTCTGTGATTCTTTATTTCCATCTCTTGGAGGTAAAAGAAAGAAGGCAAACCCTCTTTTGAATACTTTGCTCAATGATTTTATCATCACTGGAAACATTTATTAAGATATAAGTGAAATAAGTGAAACTGGGTCTTCTTGTTTTCATAAAACTTTCATAAGCATGCAAAATGTGTATAAACTGATGGGGCTGTGTGCACAAACAAATATGCACACAAACATTTACAGGTCCTTTCATTTAAGAGGCTGAAGTCCTAGTCCTTTAATCGTGAAATAATAGCACAATTATACCTCTTTATGGTGCATAGCAAAATGAATGCTTTCTGAATAGGAATCAGATCTTCTCCATAATCCAACCAATCAGTGCAACCATGATATCCATTGTGGAGTTCTTTTTGAAAATGCCTGCTATACGGTGGCTACTTGTTAAGAAATGGAGAGCTGTTTCATTTGGCTAACGGTAGAGGGCAGCAGGAGGATAAATAAGAGATTAAACAACTCTTCTGTGAAATCTCAGGAGGTTTGGTAATTTTTATATGATTGTGGAATACTAGTCTGGATTAATAAAGATTATATGATTGCATAATGCTAGTCTGGATTAATACAGTTTAGAAAATATTAGGGTAGCAGATCTGGCTTGCAGAAATCAATCTTAGCACTTTCCTATAATCTAACGATGCTCCCAATTTTTGCAGCTCAGAAAAAGATGCACTTGAGAAGAAGGAGCAGGCGGTATGGAGAACCATAACGAAAGATGTTTTAAACATGGCTTGGCTTATACTATCTATATCTTGCATAAAAATCACCCATAAATCTTTAGGATATCTTCCACTCACTTCCTGTTAAGGGATGTTGTATTTCAGTGTTTCTCAACCTTGGCCATCTGAAGATGTGTGGACTTCCATTCCCAGAATTCCCCAGCCAGTCCACACATCTTCAAACTGGCTGAGGTTGAGAAACACTGTTGTATTCCACAGAAAGCTCATTTTCTTTAATCATTGGCCCATTAAAATGTCATGCATGAAATGATTGAATTTAAATCAACTTGAAAGTTACTTAATAGCTGTAGCATGAAAATGATTATAGGTTTCTAAGTAATGCTGAAGCATAATTCTCAGTATTCCTCAGCTTTGGGAGCCGGTTGAGGGCTGTGAATGACTTGTAATCCAGCAACATCTGGAGAACCAGAAGGCATGTACTTTTTTCAAGGAATTGGCTCATATGTCAGAGGACACATTTTCAAGATAATGCTTTGCTGTTTTAAGTTCATTGTAGAAAAGAGCAGAGTGGGGGAATTTAAATTCTGAATGTTGGATGTTCTGTTGCTATTTTGGAGGGCAAAATTCAGCTATATAATGAGGATTTAGTGTATAAATAAAGTAGAGTTACTGCACTTCCTACAATAATGCAAGGAAAGCTAGATTGCCATTTTTTTTTACTGTATTGGTCACTTAATAAGGGGAGGTGGAGAAGTTAAAGCCTCCCTTTTTGAGAAAACCTAAGGGACTGACATTAGGAGTCAAGTGGGAGGTGTCTCCCTGCCATAATTAAACATGGCATGATAAAAGGGTTTGATACACAAGTTAGAGACTGCACAAAATATTGCATATATCAGTCTTGGTGTTTCTCAACTTTACAACTTTAAGCTTTGTGGGCTTCCAGAATTCCTCAGCTAGCATGCTGCCTGGGGAATTCTGGAACTCCACACAGCTTAAATTTGTCAAAGTTGACAAACACTGTTTTAATTGCTGTGTTTCTAGTCATGTATCTACCATCCTGCAGGAGTCTAAATGGAATTTCCTTTCTTCCTACTTTCTTTTGCCAAGTTGTCTCTTAATGTTCCAGGTAAGTGCAGAGAAAACTCATTCTTTATCAGATTATTTTCTGAGAGGTGAGGGATATCATCCTTGCCATGAATGGCATACCAGTAACTCACACTTGATTTTTTTAAACCACCCCCATTTCCCCTAGTCTTGGTTTCTTGACCATTGGTCACAGTTCATCGTGAGAACGACTGACAGTTGGCCTGCCACTGGGAACTGAGTGAAAATCATAGCTTTAGAGGACAATTTTGGAAGCTCAATATAGAATTGAGAAACTGGAACACTCACTCCACTTTAACTTTCTACTTTTTTTAGTTACCAACCCATTGCAATGCATATAGTTTTGCCACATATTACCAGCTTCCAGGTGGTAAATTGGAAAATCGCCTCCATACAATTTATATTTTCATCATCACCTTCTTAGCTGTAGTGCAGCATGTAACCCTTAAATAAAGGAGGGGATGAATATTTCTGACAATTCACTAGAGAGCTGATGTGATTCTCAAGCCATGTTGCTAAAGCTAAGTAAAGATCTGAGCGAAGATCAGTTTATGGATGAGAACAGGTCTACCTTTTTCAAGCTCATTGCTTGAAAGGCAAGATGTAAACCAGGAATGGGCACATTTGAAACTCCGAGAGCAAGTCAGAGGCGCTTTCCTAAAATGCTCACTAAAAAGGCTTGCATAGTTATTAGAAGACTGTTACTTTAGGCCTTCTAGCCATCAAATATCCATTTATCAGCAAAAATATCCCATTCCTTCTGGTCATCAAGAGGCTGCTTACTACCCATTCCAAATAAAGCCCAGAGCTGCAAACACAAGTTGTATTTTCTAAGGATGTCAATAGAGCAAATAAAGATGATTCTAGAAACTGACCCTTTGAAGCATTGCAGCTTTCTATTTGGTTTTCCTTTAATTAAAAGAATCTAGAAAAGAAGTGGGACAGGAAATCCTATACCAAGAGAAGATGTTTCAGCAGCCTTCCCCAAACTTTTATGTTCTCCAGATGCATGGACATCAAGGTTTGGTTACAGTAGGCATTGACAAAATTAAAACTGAGGGTAATACAGAGCCTTCCCTGCATATGTAGCAACTGTCTTACACAATAGGGCCATGCAGACTTTTGGAGTCCTTTACTTTGACAATGGCTCAAAGCTGCTTCAGAAAACAATGCCATCCCCTCACTTCTAAGAGCCAAGCCAAACATCTGCATTGTTCCCCTTTGCATCTTTTCTGAGATCTTCTCTGATAATTCCAAGAGCTGAAAGGAAATTTTGCAATGTATTAGTCCAATAGTAACCCCCAATCCAAAGAAAGCTGTGGAAATGAGCTGTGACTTAGGTTGGTTTTCTTTCCAGTACATTTGTAGGAAGCTCAGTTTTGAACAATAGAATTATACAAGTAAAAAAGAATTTGTTTTATAATATATGGACTTCTGTCAATAGAACTACTATATGTGAAAAGATCTACTTTTTGGCTAAGGCTTTAAAATACCACCATTTATTCTAAACTGTAAACTCAGCAAGTAAGTTCTAAGTTTTCATGTCTGGATATGTGAATTTTAAATTTTACAGATGACTTAATGGAATACTTGGAAATGATAAAACCGGTTTGTTCTGTACTACTAGACAAGAAGAATAAAATTTCAAACAGCAGTATGTCAAACACATCTTTAATTCCATTAAAAAAAACTCTGCTCCTCTATCTATTAACCAATCTGCTATATGCTATGTTAGATCTGTCCTACTTATCCACATTTGCCCTTTACTAGGACAGAAAAACTTGTTTGCCTTTGAATTTGAATGGACTTGTTGCAATTCTGAAACAAGGCCAGGATTTTAAAAAAGTTATATTCCCTGAAACTCTACCTCTTTCAATCCCTTCTCTAAATTGTTGCCAAATTGTAATATTTAAAGTGTTAGATGTATGTGTTAGATATGGAGGTTGTAACTGTAATCTAATTTAAATATTACATTTACATGTTTCACTTATTTTTTTATAGTATGGAGCTGATTTGAACCTCAAATCCCTTAGGCTGTGCATTGGATTACACCACATCTCTTCTTCAGAATACAGAGTTGGAAGTCCAACTCCCTGCTCTATACCATTCCAGACAAATGGCTGTCCAATCTCTTCTTAAAAACTTCCAGTGTTGGAGCATTCACAACTTCTGGAGGCAGGTTGTTCCACTGATTAATTGTTCTGACTGTCAGGAAATTTCTCCTTAGTTCTAGGTTGCTTCTCTCCTTGATTAGTTTCCATCCCTTGCTTCTTGTCCTGCCTTCAGGCACCTTGGAGAATAGCTTGACTCCCTCTTCTTTGTGGCAACCCCTGAGATATTGGAATACTGCTATCATGTCCCCCCTCGTCCTTCTCTTCATTAAACTAGACATACCCAATTCCAGCAACTGTTCTTTACATGTTTTAGCCTTCAGTCCCCTAATCATCTTTGTCGTCATCCTCTTTGGATGATGAACTTCAAACAAGGCTCCCAACTTTTGAATCCTTCTAAGCACACTTCATTCTGGCTTCTCTGCTTGATTGTAGTGAATTGAAGAATTACTTTGAAATAGGCATCTCACTTTTTCAGTGTTGATCCTAAACCAAGAACACTTATTTTTCATTTAAGCCATGGGAACACACCATTTTGTATTTTGTATTGCTTACAATAGCCAACTGGGTTTATTTTGTGTTTTTTGCTGAATCGGGATATATTATTTGATTATCATTGCATGCCTCTGGAACTAGTGGATGACTCAAGAGGTTAGGTTAGTCTTTCACAGCCTAATGCCTTCTAGATGTGTTAGAGCTATAATTCAATAATGGCCGAGAATTCTAACAAATGTTCACACCTATTGCTGTAGGTTGGTAATTTTAGACATTGCAGTTAATCGTATGCAGATTTTCCTTTGGATAGCTATGTGCACGGGGTTTTTTTTTGTAATGTGTAATATAACATTCTTTTTTCCCCATCCCCTCACTGTATTTTCATGTTTTACAAAGCAGATGTTTGCCACTGACTTTATCAGTTGTTACTCTTTATCTCACTGAGATTTTTCTCTCTAGGCTCAGCCTTTGCTGGGCTAGATTGGGAAAGGTGTTTTTAGATCAGTGTTTTTCAACTTTGGCAACTTTAAGATGTGTGAACTTCAACCCCAGAATCCCCCAGCCAACCAGCCCATGTGTTGTGTTGCTTGGATTGGCAGTATTGGCAACATCGTATCCAATGCCCAAGATCTCAAAAAATTAAACTGGAATGATAAATCCCAAATCTTTAAAAATTCCCACAACTTGTGAGTAAGTGGCTCATTGAAATGTATCAGACTTTATGAGGGCTTGGCATTTGCCTGGTGAACAAAGGATGGCATTAGCCAATACATTCTTTTCATCTTTCTAACAGAAAAATAGCATTCTGCATATGCCATTTGGTAAATCAAGATGAAGTTGTATCATAACATGCTGATTGTCCCCAGTTCCAAAATGTCTATAGTAAAAAAAAAAGTTGCCCCTTTATAAGTTTGGGAATTGACTGTCCTCTTAGAAACGGGGTCTCCTGGCTTAATTTGCTTTAAATCTTCAACAAATAAACAGGACTGGATTCACAAGGTTTCTTTGGACAAATTAGAGGACCAATTTTACTATCATTCCCATTTTGAGCCTTTTGCATCTCAGTGCAGATTTGTCAGCTGGTATCCATTTGAAAGCCAAATGGTTAAAGTTTTGGAAGAAAGTCTCAGGCAAAGTATGTATTCACCCCAAGACAATTATTGTTTTTCTAGTTGTGGTTTCAGATAAAAGCAGACTGTCCAGCTGCTAAAAGACTATCATGTTCTAAATGGGATGTAGACACATCTAGCTTTGGATGGTGGCCTTGACTATTTGTTTAATGTCTTCTCCCTCTCCAGCTTTTTGATGAATGCATACAGAAGTTAAACTGCAGCACATTTTGTACAGCACAGAGTGTTGCATTTTACTCCTACTGGATTTACTGGCAAGGTCCCACTAATCTTACTGGAGCAGGATTAAAATTTTACATCCCAGTCAAGGATACGTAAGGATGCTGCTGAAGTTGCCCTTCTGTGCATGACTGCCATGCCTTTTCTAATGCAAACTGTAACTGTGGGATGAGAATAGCAGCACAGATAGCCCTCAACTTACAATGGCAATTGGACCTGGAATTTCCAATGCTAAGCAATGCAGTCCTAAAGTGGAATTGCATTGCTTAGTGATAGCAATCTCTGAAGACCCGGTTGCCTTTGTCAATTGAATCCTACAATCATTAGGTAAGGGAACTTCCTGCCAAATTCCCACAATCAAAGTCAGTGGAGAAGCTGCCAAGAAGATGCAAGTCACAGGCCTACAGGCCGATAAATGGCTGCTGCTGGGTGA
Organism: Protobothrops mucrosquamatus; assembly: GCF_001527695.2. Lineage (NCBI taxonomy): Eukaryota > Metazoa > Chordata > Lepidosauria > Squamata > Viperidae > Protobothrops > Protobothrops mucrosquamatus. The sequence continues at coordinate 229,790 of NW_015387338.1, forward strand.
GGGAGAGAGTGAAGGGGTGAATGGGGGTGTGGAGGATGATCTGGAAGGGTGCATGAGAGGTACTGCATGACATGGGAGGGGTGAGCAGGGATATGAGAGATGCTGCGTGGATTGGAGAAGGTACATAAGAGTGGGTGGGATAAACAAGAGGAGCCACATGGGCTGGGGAGGGGGACTCTGGGCACACCAGAGGCTGGCATGGTGTAAACGTAGAGGGACTGGGGGATGGTGTGCAGGTAGGGAAGCTTATTCCAGCAACCTGCAATCTTCCCTGCCAGCTTCACCTTTGACTTCCTGGGGAAATTGGTATGGAAGGTAGCAATGGTGAGCATGTGGCTGCAGTGTGCTTGGCAACCAATAAAAAATGTGGTTTGCTGAGTACTCAGATTATGATCACGTGACTGTGGGGGTGCTGGGACAGGCAGAACTCCAAGGATCAGTCATAACCACCAATCCACTCAGTGTCCTCGTAATGTCAAATGGTTGCTAAAAGGTCGTTGACCTGTAGTCTTACTTTGAATTGTTCGAAGTATTCACTTAGATCTACAAAATGTTCACTTGGATTTACTAAGTGAGTAGAACGGCTTTAAATTCTTCTGTGGCTCACATTTTGAGTTCCTCTCTCCTTCCGTTTACAGCGTAGAGTGGAACATCAAGAAACTGTTGGAAGTGAAGGCAGATATTCCTTCTTGTTATCTCCCCATTCTCTATTGCAGCCAGTGGTCTCTGGAAATTATGAAAGCTGCAGTCTAGCACATCTGGCAGTAGCATTTTCAGGGAGCTATTTTTTTGGGGGGGACACAATGTGATTATTCACGCAAACACTGTAATAGGAATGAAACATATAAGAGTAAAAAGAGTATTCTAAACTGGAAGGCCATTAAAAAATAAATAAAAAGCAACCCAAACAATTTTCAAAAATTATTTCCAGATTTACTTGGAATAATTGCTGCCCTCAATCAATGTTTCCTGCCTTTGCATCCAGTAGTTCTGGTTCACTGCAGGCTTAACCAGAATTGTTCTTTCATGTGTGTTAATCATGACAAGTTTTGAGACAGCTGAAGAAAGATATATATTTCATATCTATGTAAAAAAAAAAAGGCAATCCTGTCTTCCTCTACTAAAGTTTACCTTTGGCTGTATTTGCACACTACGTTTTAAAACATTTTTCTGAATGTGCTTTATTTCGTATATTCACCACATAAGTTGTAGCACTAAGGATTGGACTGGGCTATGTGACTTAAGAACTACCACCAGATACAAACTGCTACCAGATAAGATATTAGCTGAGATCACTACAAGTGAGTGTTTGTTCTTGGATGCCCAAAATTTTCAGTACTCATCAAGGAAAGGATACTCAGGATGGTCTTTCCACCTGCAGGAAATTAGAAGCTAGGATTAATAAGATCAATTTAAAATAACCACAGTCACATAACTGGTTCACAAACAGCATTTGCTATGAGCAAAACTAGCATAGGAATGAAAATACTGCAGCTCTCCCAGAATTGCTAAACCAGAACTCTCAATATTATTTAGTATGGCCCATGATGCCTCAGGCTACTGGAAGCTGTAGCAGAAAGACCACAGTTGTATATTAATATTATTAGGTGTTCTTCCTGGCGTCCCACCTCCCTTTAGGCCTCTGAAGAAATGAAAATGCTGGTTGTCATTGCAGCTTTGTTGAGCATTGTATTAAAATATTTAATGGAGAGAATATTACTATTAGTTCTAGTGTAGTGACAGTAGCTGGCAGCACCAGCTGACCTTGAAATTAACCTCAAGAAGCTAAGGTAGGTCAGACTGGGTTATTACTTGGATGAAAGATTTTCAGCAAGTATCTGGATAGGCTGGAAAGTTGAAAAAACATCTCACAATGAGACAGGTTAATTTTCATATGATTGATGGAGATTATGGACTCAGCTTGATGACTTAGTATTAGTAAGCGTATTAGTTGCATTTATCCTTCCTTTTCTCTGAGAGCTCAAGGCCCCAATCTTATTTGTTTGTTTGTTTGTTTGTTTTTATGAAATTTATTTGCTGCCCATCTCATATCCAATGACTTTGGGTGACTTACAACCTAATCTTAACTCCACCTCACTTGCTTGAGTAGATTAGGTTGAGACAGTGGGGGCCTAAAATCACTCAATGAGTTTTGTGGGACTGGCTTGCTGTCTGGAATTTTACAATCTACATCAGTGTTTCTCAACCTTGACAATTTTAAGGCATGTGGACTTCAACTCCCAGAATTCCACAGCCAGCATTGCTGGCTGTGGAATTCTGGGAGTTGAAGTCCACATGCCTTAAAATTGTCAAGGTTGAGAAACACTGATCTACATCTAAGCCTTAGGTCAGGAGTCTGCAAACATGGTAACTTTAAGACTTGTGGACTTCAACTCCCAGAATTCCCCAGCCACCATAGGAAAAGCCACAAGTCTTAAAGTTGCCAAATTTAGAGACCCCTGTCCTAGGTAAAGGACATGTCCAAAGTATTGCTTGGCTATTGAGAAGTGAAAGAAAATTATACATCTTTTAACACTTGCTGACTTAGCTATATATGCTGAGGACTACAGCCATTACTGAATTTTGTTTCAGCTCTCTGTACTGCCAAAGGTTTCTGGCCTTTTTAGTTTGGCTAACTATTTGTTAGTTTCTTTGGACTGCCAGGCATCCAATTTAAGACTAGCTAACCCTTTTAATTAGGCTGCTGAGGCTAAAGCTGGAACCTTCATTTGGTTATCTAAGGACACGGATAGTCTTGATAGATTCCAGCAGGCTGGAGTGTGTAAAATAAAACCTAGCCTCTCTTGGTGTCATTTCTTACACAGTTTATTCTTCTGCAGATTTCTTGACACCAATTTCAATGTTATCAATTATAAGGTGAGCAGTAGCCTCATCAAATAGCCTGTTGTGCTCCTAAATCTTTTTAGGGGAAACCTAAAGCCATTTTCCAGCTTCAGGATGAACAGAATTTCATGGCAGAGACTGTTGCACTGTGGGAAGACTGAAGAATCAAAACTATCTAGTTGGCTAAAAATTCTGGAGATTATAATCCAATATATGAAGGAGTCATGGATCTTAGCATTTATCTATTGATTTTATATTCCAATTTCTGTCTCAAGTACATGAGGGATGCTCCCCTGTTTTTAGTTATAGAACTCTGTGGTACTGATGACGTTTCTATGTGCTGAGGTAAGGGCTTGAGGAAAAGTGAACCTACCTTTTAAAGGAAAACTGATATATAATTCCCATATAACCTTAATCTTTGTTGTACTCATGGGAGCATGAATATTAGGAGAGCGATGAATTAACAGAAAATTGGTTTGTGCCAACTTCCTATCAAAGGAATTCTTGGTTTTGGCTATTAGCAACTGCTCTGTGATGTCCTAAGGATGGGCAAAGTGTGAAGCTCAAGAGATCCATCCAATATGATGGCTATTTAGGATCCTGGATTCTTCACACATTATTCTAGTTTTAGCCATGTGTTATACAAAGCATGGATGGGCAAGTTCACAAGACATACAAAGCTGAAACCAAACATTTCCCAGGCTGCTTAAAAGTCATTTATGGCCCCCAATTTTATTTTCATAAAAAGTGACAGTGTAGTAGTGAGTATCCCATAAAAATCACAAATTTCCCCCTGTTGTCAATCTTTGAAATTATTCAGGGACTTACATTAAAAGTTCCACATAGCGGACATTTTTATTCAGAGCTTCTATATCTTTCATTTCCTTGTCAGTGAGAGAAAAGTCAAAGATCTTAACACAAAAAAGAAAAAAAAATGTTCATATGAGTAGTAATTAAACATGTCTTTTAATAATGTCCCAACTGCTAATTCACAAAAGGCAGGTAGCCTTCAAACTTCTTCCCTTCTTCCCACAGCTTTGTGGGAAATGACAGTAAGCAGATTAATAGCAAATTCACAAGTAACTTGTCACAGAACCTGTATAATTAGGCACAACACTGTTCACTTTTGTCAATTGTATCTCAAGTATTTTAATCAACCAGATTATGAAAGTAACTTGGTGAAAACTTTGTTTTCACCCTGCTTTTATTCATTATTGTTTGTTAGCCACTCTTAGCCATGTTCTAGCAGCAGCTTATGGAAGAAAAACATAATATAAGTACATTGCAAAAAGGACACTTAAAATGAGGATACAAAATAGCAAATTTAATTGACTGTATGGAAAGAAAGAAGCAATCCCTTGAAGGATTTTTTTTTTAAAAAAAGGAGAGAAAGAGGGCATTCACATTTATCACATGTTATGTCACCCTGTAAGAACATGACTGGCCTTAGTTTAATCAGTCCAAATCCAGCAGTCTATAATATTTCTAAGGATATGGAATCTGTTTTCCTTCAGAAGTTTTGAAATTCAACATGCAGCAGCCACTCTATCTGAGAGTGCTAGGAACTATAGTTCAGTAACATCTGAGAAATAGATGCTCTCATTTATGCTACCTACTATATTTATCTGCTTTTTTAAAGGGGACAACTTGTAACTTTCAAAATGTATAAAAAAGGTGTTACAGACATCTGAAAGAATGGAGATGGAAAAAAAAGATGTCTGATTTTTTATTCCCTCTGGTTTCTAATCCAATCTGACTTCTTCCAAATAGTTTGGATTGGAAAACTCCTCCAGAGCCATGCTGGCTGGAAAGGATGAGAGTTGTAAACCGATATATTTGGAAGGTGCAAGGTTAAAGAAGGCTGATGGTGTAGAATGATTTTCATTCTTGAGTTACAATGAATGAATCACAACTGCAATATCTCCACCCAGATATAACTGGAGATAGAGTAATAGTAATGGCACTTGTAACAGACTCTAACTCTAAAATATTGAAGACTTCTGTCCGTGAAAGAATCTGGGTCATTTTGAATGTACACTGCATTCATTCATTGAGTTTACCTGGAAATTTTCTCTAATACGGTTTGAATTAAAGCTTTTTGGAATGACCACCACGCCACGCTGAATGTTGAAGCGCAGGGCCACCTGAGCAGCTGTCTTCTTGTATTTTTTTCCAATGGCATTTAGCAGGGGATCCTCCAAGAGTGGAGGGGAAGATACATTCACCCTTGTAAAAAAACACAAAGGGAAAAGAATCAGATTTTCCTTAGGAGGAAGATAGATAGATTACAACATGGGGTTGAAAAGGAGCTGGCACAAGACAACAACTATTGTGATCAAGTTTGAAAATAATCAAAAGTGCATCCGTTACTAAATCAGATGCAGTATTGATCCTTGTTCAAACTGAGGCATGTTACGTATGGATGCAGAATTAGTTCCCTGGGGAAATCAAACCGTGCCAGCATATGAACAGATGGGTGAAAGGACAACTGAAACTCAAAGGTTGTCCTCAGGCTGAAAGCATGATTTTAGCTGCCATAGTAGAGGACAACTGTTTTTATGTGTAGCACTAATATATAATTAATTTTTTTTCAATTGCATTAAACCATGTATTCAGCTTTTTTTTAAGTAAATTGGCTAGAATGGAAGAATTTAAGACATCTGCAGAAGACATGACCTTAGAAGAGGTCATCTATCTCTTCTTTGAGACAGTTTAATATAGAAAGGAATGTCTCTTCCAAGTCAATAATGGAAGTCACGGCCAAGAAGACACATATCTTCTCCTGAATATTTTCATGCATAGAGGTTTTGCTCTGCATTGAAAGAGTCTGTTTTTCCATGTTTTATATTTTCCTGTGCTGGTTGTTATTTGATGCATACTTTTTATTTGTCTTTTATACACATTTTTATTCATCTTCTATTTTTTTTTTCAAATAAAAATTCATGTCTTCAAAAATTACATAATTTCAGCCACGAATTAGGATGATCAAGACTTCTAATGTTGCTTTCTTTCTAAGTAAAAGTACTGAATCAGAATATTAACTATGGTTTGTTTTCTATGTATAATTTAATAGAACATCCAAGCAAGATATGTTGCTTGTGATTGGTGATTGGAATGGTGAAGCTGGAAACATGAAGAAGGAGAATGTAGTTGGATTGTATGGCTTAGGAAAGTTAAAGGAACAGGAGACTGACTTATCCATTTCTGCTACTCCAATGATTTCTTCACGGCTAGCACTGTCTTCAAACATCCAAAATTATGTTTCTATACATGGACATCACCAGATGGAGTACATAGAAATTAACTATATTAGTGTTAAAAGGAACTGGAGGGGCTCAGTTATACCATCAAAGAGACAGCCAGGTGCTGACTGTGGAACAGATCACAAATTGCTCATATGCAGGCTCCACATTAAGCTAAAGAAGAAAAAAACCAGTCAGTTTCCCTGATATGATCTAGAACATATACCCACCATTTTCAAGGAGAACATCAGGAATTGCTTTGAAGTCCTGAATTTCATTGAGAGAAGAATTATGGTATGAATTTAAGGAGCCGGCTAAGGATGAATGTAAAAAAGGAACTGTCAAAAACAAAGAAAGAGAAGAAAGCAAGGTGGATGTCAGAACAAACCATGCAAGATAAGAGAATCCAAAGCCCAAACTCTCAGAAATTAACTTAACAAAGCATTTCAGACACATATTACAAGAGACAAGAAATGGTGTTACAATAACACCTGTAAAGACATTAAAACAAACATGGAAAAACAGGGAAAATCTTTCAAAAGATCTCTGAACTCAGAAGGGGGTTTCAGCCTCAAATTAGTATGCAAGTTGGAAAGCTACAGGAATTGATAGAATACGCAATGAAATATGGCAAGCAACAGAATAAAAATCATACAAGGTTCTAGCTAAACTATGCCAGCAAATTGGAAGAATGACACAGTAACCAAGCAATAGGAAGAAGTCAATGTACATAACCAATACCAAAAAAAGGAGATTTATATATGCAGAATATATATTAAGAGAAGCTGGATTGAAAGAAGATGGAGGAAGAAACATCAATAACCTGTGCTATGCTGACGACACTATCCTAATAGCTGAAAATGCACAGGATCTGCAAGCCCCAATATTAAAAGTCAAAGAGTATAGTGAAACAATGGGACTAAAATTAAATATAAAGACCATCTAATTAATGATAGCAGGTAGAACAAACAACCTTAGAATTGACAATGAAGACATCAAAGTGATAGATAGCTTCGATACTCAGATGCAGTAATATAATAATACACCTAGAAATATCAGAATTGTGCAAACTATAGTATTCTCTATGGCACTCTATGGAAGCAAAAGTTGGACTTTAAGGAAACAGGATTATGAAGAGCATTGAGCTTTTGAACTTTGGTATAGAGAGATTCCTAAGGATATCCTGGACAGCCAATAAAGCAACCAATGGATCATTGAACGAATCAACCCAGCTCCAATGCTGGGAAAGAGAGACAGAAAGAAAAGAAGACAAGTAGCAGTGGATGGATGGGGTGGATGGGCTTAGTCATAGAAGCAACAATTGCACCATTGGGAGGCATGAAAGAACATGTTAGGGATAGATTGTCTTGGAGAAAATGTATCTATGTGCTTGCTAGGAATCAAAAATGTCTTGATGGCACATAATCAAAATGCTATTTTGAAATCAGGTGACTATCCTACTCTTAATCCTTGTCTGAACTCTTATTTTTGTTAGGGAATAAAAGACGCTTTGTGATTATCAGGAAAATGAGCCCATTTAGTTGAGGCTAAGTTCTGATGGCTGTAGCATTAAAATAAAACAGGACTTGTATGGAAAGGACAAATTGCAGGACATATAATTAGAGAATTGATCCCTCTCTGCTTCTCTATTAGTAGTGCATTGTCAGCCATTAAAAGAAAAAAGGAGTTCAGTGAGGATGGATCAGGAAAATGTTAGAGCTGACTGTCATCATCCTCACCATTCAACTTTCTGCTTTGCTAGCATGAGTAGTCCAGGAGGACTTCTACTCTGATGATTTACCTCACATTTGTTTCTCTCTTCATGCCATGTCAATCTCAATGATGGAACATCACAATTGATCCATGACAAAACATTCTTTATTTCTGTTTCTCTGTTTAAACCATAAATCCTTTAACATTTGCTTCACTATTACACCTCCTTTCTTCTTCTTCCTCCTCCTCCTCCTCCTCCTCCTCCTCCTCCTCCTCTTTTTCAATGCAAAATCTTACCAGCTGTCATCTCTTGATGTGCCTAGTGGACTGTACCCAACAGGAACAATATCATGCAATTTGCAGAATTCTAAAAGTTTAGGTTGAGTGAAGTATGGATGACATTCAATCTACAGGCGTGGGAAATGCAGAATTTAAAAAATCGGGGTTAGGAAACAAAAACAAAGTTAGCTGTATTTATTTTTGCAAAAAGCAACAACTTCTAAAGGACAAAGCATCAACTGGGGAAGTATTAAGAAGCTTTCTTTCTTGTACAGATTTCTGTCTCTGGTATGTAGCCTGTATAGCTGCATTTTGTAGAACTGGCAAAAATGTGCAGACTAACTTAGGAGACCTCACTCAATTCAGCTGGGTCTGGCATAATCAAGTCTCTCTCTCTCTCTCTCTCTCTCTCTCTCTCTCTCTCTCTCTCTCTCTCTCTCTCTCTCTCTCCACACAGGATTTCAAAAGTGGTTTGCTATTGTCTTCTTCTTCCTAGACTGAGAGAAAGTGACTGGCCCAAGGTCACTTGGCCAGCTTTCATGCCTAAGTCAGGACTAGAACTAACCATGTCCTGGTTTATAATCTTTTCAACTTTTTTTTCCTCCCCCAAAATGGAGGGTGGGGCTATATTGGTATAACTTATTTTAGTAAGATATATGCTTTTTGCAAATATTTTAGTTCAAAGTGCACTGAAATACTTAAGCAATTCCTATGGTTGTATCTTCAGTATGATTTCCTTGCAAAAACAGTGCAAGTTTGGAGCACGGAAGGAGAAAATTCAACTCCCCAGGACACTGAGTAGCCTGGCCAATTAAACAGCTAATAAGAAGTTATTGCTTCATTGAAGTGTTCCAGTTTACTCCAGGCATCTGAATGGTCTGTGACATTTAAGGTAATGGTAGGCCAAGGGAAACACAAGTTCTAATCCATAGAATCTCCTGTGGCTAAAGTGGGGCCCTCTAAAGGGGTGGAGGAAGATTTCAGTTAAGGCTAATCCACGTGTTTTAACTATAAGCTCAAACTGGTAGAACACACTGACCTTTTACAACTGCCAAGAAAACTGTTTTAGTCTGCTTTCAGCAAGCTTGCATATTAAAAAACAAAACCAAAAACCCAGATATGCCTTAGAACCTCATTGTCTGCAAGATAATAAGGTCCACAATATTTTTCTGATGGCCTAGCCTTCTGAGCTGTGTAGCATCTCATTTCCAAGTATCTGCTCCTAATCATTCATGATCAGTTTGATATAAGGGATATGGATCTTTAGAAAGAAAAAGAGCCATCATTCCAGACATCACTTCCAAACCTCTCCTTTTCTATGATTCCTCCCACCCACCCCCAACTAGCAACAGCCAATTCAACAAAATCCAGAAATTATCTTCTTAGTATTTTTTCACATGTTTGAATCAAATGCAATTGTGATTTCCTATCTTTGATATAACACATTAGCTGGTTCACCTTATTTCCCAACTTTTTTTTTCATGGAATGTATGGTACTGTACATGGTATGTTCATAAACATTTGTCTCCTACACATCTACTTAAAAATTATGGATCAGATGACCCAGTTCAGAAACACTAAAAAGCTGTTAATCAGAGTAAATAAGACCATTCTGACTTTATCTGAAGCACTCTCTGAACTACTACACATTTAAGTATAATTTCAGATGGTCACTGCACCAAATGCCTCCCTCCTCCCAGGGGTAACGGCCTCTTCTGGTAATAGAGTGGAATTAATTACTTTAATTTCCCATGATTAAACGTTGAGCAGAAAATTAACATAATTTTATGCTTGTCTTGACTGAGTATGAATTGACTGCTTGTTCATTTTAGCCAAAAATGCAAGGCTTGTGGGGAAGGTTGAATGAATAAGCTAGGATTTTGTTTGTTGTTTGTTTTTAGTAACATATTTGTTTATCTTATGTTTTATAGCAAACCAAAAACAAACCTGGAAGGAGAAATATATGAAAAATGACACAGTTGTTTTTTATGACAGGAAATCATGAAGATACATCATACAAGATATTCTTGACGCTAGATACCTTAGTCAAGGACCAATGGCTTATGCCATTCATTATGTGAGAAAGTTAACATGCTTACATGGGCTCATCTGTTCACTGTCATTACCTGGTTGCTGACAGGTTTGTACTTCAAACCTGGCTTGTTCAGAATCATTTCCAGCTGCCTACGATTGAAGTTGGATACACCAAGAGATTTCACCAAGCCTGCATCTTTGCATGCTTCCAAAGCCTGTTAGAATGAAGTAGGCAAAACAGTGTAATAAACTGGCAAATAATATTCTTACTGCTTAGAAGAACAAAATAAATAAGTGTGGTGGAATTGTGATGCTGCTATAAGAAAACAATCCATGATGAACCTAAGTGCTCCTCAGGTGTACCAATTCCCAGAAATGGAAGGCCCATTCACAGCAATGGCCATGCTGATTAGGAAACTATGGGAATTCAGGTTTACACAGCTGAGAGGCAGTCAGTGGAGGAGGGCAGAGAAGAAGAAAGAAGGACAGGTTGACTCATCCCCCACCAAAGTTTGCTCTTGGCTACAGAAATTATACTTCGGCAAGAATTTTAATGAAGAAAATCAGGTATAAGAATGTGCATAGAGTAAAATGTGACCAAATTAAGGAAAAGGAAGATGGGAGAGAAGATGGACAGGGAAAAAGCAACAGAAAACAAAAATTGCAAGAAGGGGAGAAGGGAGAAAATACTAATGATCCTTGTAAAACATTGTACAAGATAATGGCCTTTAAGGAATACATACCACTTGGGTTTTTTTTTGCAACACTGATCTGACAAGAACAATCCTTTCATTTCTTTTAAATTCTTCCTAGTTTGGTTCCTTTGTCTTCAAACTTTGAAAATAATTCTACTTCCCAGAAAAACAATATCATTAAGCCCACCAAACGTTTCTATGCTCTCTTGGATATATATTGAGTTCAATTAAAAAAACTTCAATAGAATTAAATATTTAATGTGCCATAAAACTTACTGTAAAGACTAAAATGGCTTAACTCTCCAAATATCATGAAAATAATAATGTTTTACAAATTACAGGATGCATGCCATATTTATCATACCTGATAACCTGCTCCACTATTTGTGACTTTATAATTTTGGTCAATTAAGTAAACAGATCATTCCTGAATTGTGCAGTGTTATGTTGTTATTTTATTTTTGCCAAAATGATATCCCTCCATATCACAGACAGCTAGATTGATCAATCTTGAGCACACCTAGGTTTAAGACCAATATTACTGCTTCAGTATAGCATACAACTCAGAATCTATTGCTGTTCAAGTGTACAATGGAACCTAACTTTCTTTTCCATTCTAAATTTATTGGAAGAGATATCCTAAGGACTATGAGAAGGTTTTAGATATTGTTAGTTATGATACGATTAATGCTTCCTAAATACTCACCCCCCACGTGGCACATAGATCTGTTTTATGATAAAGCCATTTTCCATTTTCATCTTTAGGATAGGGGTTTTCTCCAGGCTGAAGAAACAAAAAAGTCACATGGGAAGGTGGGGAAAAGAGATAAAATCTCACAAGGTTGCAATATTCTGTTAATTTTGGACAGGGAGACAGTTTCCCTATAGTTTGAAGAGAAAGTAGATATTTGGAGAGAAGACCTCAAAGCTATTTCAATTTACTGAACATTAACCATCAGATGTATGTATGTCAGATATGACAGAACCAATGTGTATCAGGTCCCATGTAAGCAACCTGATGTGCTCCAGATGTTTTTGAGTATCTCTCTCACAATCTCTTGTTCTGGGAGTTGAAGCCTAAACATCTGAAGGATACTAGATTGTTTACACCTGAACTAATTTCTTTATATTAATCTCGAGAGATTAGAATGTCTTTCTTTTGGTGGTTTTGCCAAAAGGCAACTAGACATTGGAGCAGAATGTTTTCTAACTAGGGGGAAAGGAACAAGATCCCTGTACCAGCCAAGTCCTAGCTGGCTCTCTAGAGTTTTCCCTTTGAAAAAAACTGAATGAAGACTGGCACTGCCTCTGAAATTCATCTCCATTATAATTAACAGTGACTGGGTAGCTTTACAAATGGATATTCTGAATTACTCTCACTTTACCGTAAATTGAACAATATTAGCCGAACATTGATCTCTAGCTTGCTAAACTGTGATTTAGCCAGCGGGAATGTACAGCTGGGCTCCCTCCCTCTCTTTAGGCAGGATGCCAATAGAAATGAGAGCCCAAACAGAATTCTAGAATAATCAACATATCCTCTTTTTTTTAATGAAATCTCAAAGGAATTTTGTGGGTGGAAGTGGGGAAAAAGAAGCAGTTGCCAACACTTTGTTAGTCACCTATATTCCAACGTGATTCATAGGAATCGTAGGAAGAGTAGGAAAAATACTATTTGTATATTTCATAGGGGGAAATCCTATTACTTGCAAAGTGGCAGGAAACTATGCACGTATTGAGATTTATTGCATTGAACAGAATGCCAATTGTGCCTTATTCGATTCATTCACACTTTAGAATGAGATATACGGTTCATCTTCCCTTAAGCTCTCAGAGCAGAGACAAATTAATTCTATGCTATTTCTTCACATGAAGCTACTTACCCCTTGTGAGAGAGCAGGCTGCCCAGAAAATGGCCAGCACCTGACTGCTGTTGCCCTGTCTCTTTAAACCTTCTTGCCACTCAGCAAGGTAAAGTTGGTATAAAAGCTATGCTGAGGAACAGCTGGTGTCTGTCTATCTGTCTATGTGTGTCTGTCTGAATGACAGACTGAGGTGTGTGTTTGTATATGGAAGTAAAACAGCTAGAACAAAACAATTTTCTCCAGCAACTATTCCTTACTCCAAAGAGTAGGAATAGTTGCACTCACAAGAAGTAGTAGTTGGAATAGTAGTAGTACTATAATGGGGAAAAGTGGAGCAGTAACAAATAGTGAGCGATAACTTGGGAATGCTTCTGTGTGCGTGTTGTTTAGGGACTCGTGTTGCCTCTTTTGTGTCTTGAGCCCACCAAATTGGTGTAGTTAAAAGAACTTGTGATAATCCCATGCTCTATTATGCAGGTCACACTGTAATTAATGCCATAACTATCTTCTGGATTACAATATACCAATTACAAGTTTGGTAGAGTTTTATAATTGATGGTATTAGTTATACTGTAAACATGTGGCAGAAAATAAATGTATTAATAAACATGGATGTAGCAAGGAGTCATACAGGTTGAAAAATGCAGGGAGAAAATTCGTAGGACCATTCCAGGATATCAGAAGTGCCAGGAAATTTTATTATATTTAAGCTATTACCTCCAACCTAGTGTCTTGCATATGTATTGGAATTCCACAGATGGCATTATTTCAGTTAAAACCCAATGCATTTCATGGTGCCTAATTGAAAATGATCATATTAAAGATTAGCCCAGCTGGTCTTTTAGGGCTATACTATAAACTGACTTACACAGAACCCTTAGCCTTACTGTGATTGTTATGATATAGAAGGTGGCCTTTACACAATATGCAAAACTATGATGTGGCTTATAAGTGAAAGAACCTGCCACTATCCACCCACCAACTCTCGCTATTAATGGTGAAAGTCAAGGGGCTCAAATGGAACATTGGCAACATATAGTATGTTGTGACTTTGGGAGTCAGATGAATCATGTGATTACACAAATCCATTGGAGTTGGGTGGCCCATGCATTTGCATAATAAATAAAAACACTAATTATAAGGTCCAAACTCATCCACCATGACATGTAAACCACGTTTCAATTTAGTGCTGACGCAGCAAGTCACTTTGTGTCCTTTAGCATGAGATACAAAGGCTCATGTTGCAGTAGCCTGATATATTAATTAGTCTGTAAGGGAACAGTTTGCCCAAAGCTTTTCCTGTACAGAAGACTGTCAATTTCTATATTTGGTATTGACTGATTTATGGGCAATTAAGACCAGGGCTTTTTTTGTCATAGAACGCCCAGAATGGAGTTCTGGCACCTTTTTTGGATGGAACCTTGTAGGGTAGGCAAGGCGGGTTGTACGACGTGTGTGAGTTCCAGCACCTTTTTTTTTTTTTTTTTCAAAAAAAGCACTGATTAAGACTGTTTGGAAAGAAGGGAACTCTTGGACATAAATCATTATATTCTATCTTGTGCATGTTCAATAGGAAAATTCATGTCTGACTGCCACATCTTTACCACTATATGTCTATGGAGATTCTCAGTCATCCAGGTCATTGTTGTCCCAAAGATGCTTTTCAAAAGGCAGTTGGACTTTCTTTGTTTTTCCTTGAAGATGTTTCACTTCTTATCCAGGAAGCTTCAGAACTGAAGAAGCTTCTTGGATGAGACGCAAAACGCCTTCAAGAAAAAACAAAGGAAGTCCAGTTGCCTCTTGATAAAGCACCTTTGGGGCAGCTTTACTACTACTTTACAAGAAGGGAAAATAATAATACATGGCAGCAATGAAGGCCAGGATCTTACATGCACGATCTGCTACTTGATTAGCACATCAGCTAATAATTTGCATATCTAAAATAGGAATGTAAAATAAGAAAGCGATTCACAACACACCGGAGCATGCACAGAACCCCTCTCATCAAAACAGTAAAGCAAGTGAAAAGCGAAAAACCTTTTTGAAAGGTTTTGCACAGTCCTAATATGTACATAAAATATTTGACCACCACAGTTCCATATCATTTCATATTGTCATCAATTCAATAAAAAGCTCTTGAATCCATGTTTGGGTGGATTCTTGCTGCCAGAATCCTTGCATGTGTACAAATTGAAATCAAGAAAAATGCATACATATTTGAATGCTGTCATCATACAACAGCTTTACAAATAGGGATATTTAAGTTGTCAATAATGCGTCTTTGGACAGAGACAGTCAATATAAATCTGTGGTCTCACTTCCAGGTTTGGTCTTCTGCCAACTGAGCTCTTTACTATGTGGTGATCTACAATTGTGGAATGTTGTCCAAAAAAAATAATGGTCTGCCAAGGAGACTTTAAGTATTTACAGTTCACAATCATATACTCTAGGAGGCGCTCCAGCACCGCACTTTACCTGAAAAGCCATCGGCAGTTCAACAAGATAGAGATCAACGTAGTCAAGCTGCAAAATTTTTAATGTCCTCTCCAGAGTTGGACGCACTAATTCTGGTGGGTGGCATGTATTCCACAACTAGGGCAAAAAGAAGGAAAAGAAAGAAAGCAGGATCTTTACTCCTTGGAACTATGGAATATAGAAACACAAATTTTAAAAATATACCAATTTGAGTAAATAGTATTAATTAAAATAAACCAGCACTAGTTATATTAAATTCTAGAATAATAAACTGCAAATTTGCCAAAACAAACCAAAGATGTTACACTTTTTGCTAAGGGAATACTTTGGCAAACGTTTTTTAAAACAATAGTGGAAACGGACTAAGATACTCTGCCCATTCCTGTGGAAATAACTGCCATTCAAATGACCAAAACTTACTGTACCTTTGAGTAGAAATGTATAAAATTATGCTGCGAAGAATTGTCTACAGGGAGGTGTGAATTAAAGAACCAACAGAGTAAATTGCTTATAAGCTATCAATTATTTTAATTGTTTAATCTTCAACCTGCAATTTCTTGAATTGTTGCTGTGCTTCCATCTTCTTTTGGGGTGTGATGCCAAGCAGGGTCTTTCAAAGGATGGCCTTTGATATAATGAAAGTGCACATCTGATGTGATGAAAACAGTCAGTGAACCACATCAAAAAAGCAGTGTTGCATTATTATCTAGACATTTCAAAGCAAATGGCATTTCATTGTATATAGGATACCCTTGATGTGTTCCTTTGGGCCACAACAGTTATATTCCTTACAAAAGAAAACCCAACTCTGTTGATCTAACCCCAAAATACTGACTGGAGAGCCCTTTTAATTCCAGTTGTGTTTAATAGCTATGGAGTTTGTCAAAGGAAGGAATCAAGTATCTGTTTGAGATTATAACTCCCACAATCTGTTCACCGTGCTGATAAGGGCTAATGGAAGTTGCAGCTCCAAACATCTGGAAGGTTTCTTAGGTTGTTTCCCCCACAGCAATACATGATAGTGTTAATATTATTTATTTTTTATGATTTTAATGCTTTTAATGCTGTAAACCACCCAGAATCGCTTTGAAGCAAGATGAGTGGCAAATAAATTCAATAAGTAAATAAAATAAGTATAGCAGCAGGTGGGAATTCCAAAACAATTGTAAAAACAATTTTTTTAGTTGCCCAGATTTGCAGATCATCTTTCAGCGACAAAGATTACAATCCTTTCCTCACTCAGGTCAATGGGATTTATTTTTCTTTTATTTATTTGTATTCTGCTTTTATTATTTTTACAAATAACTCAGCAATGAACATATGCAACATACCTTCTTCCTCCTGTGAAGTGGAATGGGCTGAGAGAGAGTGACTGGCCCAAAGAAACCCAGCTGGATACAAAAATAGATTTAGGATTGCATTGCCTAATTGCTTTGCCTAACTTATTCACCAAAGCACCAGAGGGCAGGACAAGAAACAATGGTTGGAAATCAAAGAGAGAAGCAACCTGGAATTAAGGAGTAACTTCCTGACAGTGAGGACAATGAACCAGTGGAACAGCTTGCCTCCAGAAATCGTGGGCGCTCCATCACTAGAGATTTTCTTAAAATTCTATTCTATTCTATTCTATTCTATTCTATTCTATTCTATTCTATTCTTGTAAGCCAACTCTTGGCTTCACTACATCATTTTCAAAATTTACATAGAGAACAAACTCTACAAATTAAACCGCCTTCTGGGTGATACTATGAACTGTGTTAAACTTATTTTTTTGTTTGTATCAAGGATTTTTAAAATAAGATTGTCTTTCACTGTAATTCTTTTCCTTTTTCCTTTTTCATCCCTATTGATTGTGCATTTTATCACCTATTTGGTAAAGATAATTGCCATGTGTCAAACAATGAGAATGAGAGAAAGCTGCCAGATCACTCTTCTGCCAAAGTTATCACTTTGTCAGCAACAATATTTTAGCCTCATGAAAGGGATGATCTATGGGGGAGGAAATGACTGCCACACCCAATAAAGGCCAACTTACCTCAACAGAATTGGCTATTGATGGAAGGGAGTGGAACCTCCAGCGATCATTGCCTGCCATTCTTTAAAACTCTTTGACTTTGATCACCATGTCAAAATATGGATGTTGATGCTTTCCACCAGCAAGAATTTTAGGACTTGCATGACCAATTCTTCTGACAGCTCTTCCAAATTATCTATGTTATATTGTCTTACCAACTCATGTCTCAATTTGTCACAACTCCCTCACTAAATTGGTAAATCAGAGCCAGATCTTTCCATTCCACATCTCCGGCAAATAATTTTAAAACTTACACCTTTCGATACATCCACACTTTCTGCTGACCTTGCTTGAGTTTCTGAATTTCACAGCTGTAGTTAGGATCTTCATGAAATAATAATAGTAGTAGTAGTAATAATAATAATAATAATAATAATAATAATAATAATAATAATAATAATAATAATAATAAAGTTGGAAGGGACCTTGGAGGTCATCTAGTCCAACCCCCTGCTCAGGCAGGAAACCCTATACCATTTCAGACAAATGGCTGTCCAGTCTCTTCTTAAAAACTTCCAGTGTTGGAGCATTCACCATTTCTGGAGGCAGGTTGTTCCACTGGTTAATTGTTCTAACTGTCAGGAAGTTTCTCCTAGGTTCTAGGTTGCTTCTCTCCTTGCTTAGTTTCCATCCGTTGCTTCTTGTCCTGCCTTCAGGTGCCTTGGAAAATAGCTTGACTCCCTCTTCTTTGTGGCAGCCCCTGAGATATTGGAACATTGCTATCATGTCCCCCCTCGTCCTTCTCTTCATTAAACTAGACATACCCAATTCCAGCAGCCTTTCCTTATATGCTTTAGCCTCCAGTCCCCTAATCATCTTTGTTGTTCTTCTCTGTACTCTTTCTAGAGTCTCAACATCTTTTTTACATCATGGTGACCAAAACTGGATGCAGTATTCCAGATGTGGCCTTACCAAGGCATTGTAAAGTGGTATTAATACTTCATGTGATCTTGATTCTATCCCTCTGTTAATGCAACCCAGCACTGTGTTGGCCTTTTTGGCAGCTGCAGCCCACTGCTGGCTCATATTTAAGTGATTGTCCACTAGGACTCCGAGGTCCCTCTCACAGTTACTACTATTGAGCAAGGTATCCCCTATACTATACCTGTACATTTGGTTTTTCTTGCCTGAATGTAGAACCTTACTTTTTTCACCACTGAATTTCATTAAATTCTCAATCTTTGCATGAAGTTTTAATAATTGTCTAGCACTGGTTTGTTGCCCTTAATGATAGGCATGGCCCATCTGGCTGCCCTTTCTTTCAGCAAACTCAGCACAGGAGTCACTTTGTGGGAAATTCTGTTGGTCAGCCTGCCATAAATAGACCACGCTGTATCACGAAGGTCAGGAATTGGTCTTGGTCTCGTCCGGAGATCTCTGGAATTCTCATAAGAGCACAGAAATACTGGCTGCACTATAGGCTGCTGGCCGAGTTAAATTGTATCCCAACTTTTGCATTAGCTGCATCATGGCATTTTGCAAGTTATTCGTAAATCTGTCTGTTGTTGGTGTTGCAACAATGCTATAGCAAAGTGCTCAGTGGAGAATGGAGTACCCTGAAGACCAAAGACCATCTCTACCAACAAAGCCAAGACCTTCAGCCTCTCTTGAAAGAGACTTGCAAGATTGATGTCAGACCAACTGGGTAGACCAGACCAGGAAAACAATTCCACAGGAAGACTACAACTACAATTAAACTGGCTATCATAATATAGACCGAGTGGCTGTGGCTGCCGGCGCCGCGGCATAGTCAGCTGACTCCATCGCTGACTATAGGGGGCGAAATTCTGGCCCCCTCGGAGAGGGTGCGCAATCTGGGGGTCCTCCTAGATTCGCGGCTGACGCTGGAAGACCAGTTGTCGGCCGTGACCAGGGGGGCGTTTTATCAGGTACGCCTGATCCACCAGTTGCGGCCTTTTCTGGACCGGGACGCCCTGCGCACAGTCACTCATGCCCTCGTTACCTCCCGCCTGGACTACTGTAATGCTCT
>NW_015387338.1:249174-266876 GCF_001527695.2 Protobothrops mucrosquamatus
TCCTCAGGGTGCCGTCAGCCAGACAGTGCCGGCTGGCGACCCCCAGGGGGAGGGCCTTCTCGGTGGGAGCCCCCACCCTCTGGAACGAACTACCCCCAGAGATCCGGGTGATCCCGGATCTCCCCTCCTTCCGCCGCGCCCTAAAGACATGGCTTTTTCAACAAGCGGGTTTGGCCTAGGGAATTTTAGTGGGGTTTTTCAGGGCAATTTTAAGGGTAATTTTAATGATTGGCCTTTCGAATATTTTCTTTTAATTTGGTTTTAATATGGATATTTATTGTACTGTTGTTTTATAAGGCTGTTAGCCGCCCTGAGTCCGGTGAGGAGAAGGGCGGGATATAAATCAAATTATAAATAAAATAAATAAATAAATAATCTTGTAGACCTGATTGTTCTGTATTATGCCTCATTCTTATACTCTTATACTTCTATGTTGAATCAGGAAGGCATCTGTCTGAGCCTCTGTCAAATGTTATCTTCTCTCTCAAGGTTCAAAAAACGTTTCAGCCTCCTTTGTCCATGTAATGGTTCTTGCATATTTCCATCAAGATCATCTTTACTCTCTACAATTGTGAAATGAGTTAAAAAAATCACCCTTTTCAAATGCAGATTGTAAGGCCTTGAAGACCTGTCTTTGTGCCCAGCCCTTGGGGCCCCATTTCCTTGCTATATTGACATCTCTGATGACATTTTTTCTCAGCTGCCATATATATTTAATTCTGTACTAAGTTGTAACTGTTTTTAATTATTTTATGACTGTTTGCCACCCAAAGTTATTTGTTTGAGATGGGCAACTATAGGAAGGGAGGGAGGGAGGGAGGGAGGAAATGAATGTCGCCATAGCTATTGTCAGAACAGATGCTCTCCAGATGTATTGAAACATAACTCCCATTATCTAGAATCAAATCAGTCATTGTGCTAAGTATGATTAATGAGATGTCTCCCATCATTCAATAACTTAGGGTCATGTGCTCATCAAACTAAATGGTGGGAGAATCAGTACAAAGATAAAGCTACTCCTATGAATTTACACATAAAATAAATTATTGGTTAGGACCACAAGTGTCCTTAAAATGGCTGTGAATCAAAATACACTAAGACCCACCCCCTTCAGATATGTTAAGTTCACCAACAGCCATTTTGCCTGGAGGGTTTTGGAATTATTCCACATATCTGGAGGATGACCATTTTGGGAAAGCCTGATTAACTCCCATGTAAATTTTACCTCACAGAAAGCGAGACTGGGAGAGATTTGACCAAGCTGAACTCAGGGATTCCACACAAGAAATTCCATGTCTCCCAATTCTCCTTTTTCTGAAGTATAACACAAAGGGACATCCAGCCAGCCAACCAGCAGAAGAAAGATGGCATCCCATCTGAACTTTTTAAAACTGTGTAATTGAATGTGAGGACTCCAAGATGTCTCTTATCAGCATCCCTGGGAAGAAAAATTATAGAAACCTTCTTCCAAAGGCCTAGGGGATGCAATGGTTCAGTGGTTAAAGAAACTGAGCTTGTCAGACCTGAGTTTCATGCAATGGGGTGAAATCCTGTTCCTTGCCCCAGCTCCTGTCCACCTAGCACAGGGGTAGGCAACCTTGGCTCTTTTATGACTCGTGGACTTCAACTCCCAGAATTCCTGAGCCAGGCTAGCTCAGGAATTCTGGGAGTTGAAGTCCACGAGTCATAAAAGAGCCAAGGTTGTCTACCCCTGACCTAGCAATTTCAAAGCATGCAAATGCAAGTAGATAAATAGGTGCCACTTCAATGGAAAGGTATCGGTGTTCCGTGTGCCTTTGGCATATAGCCATCCTGGCCACATGAGCACGAAAATTGTCTTCGGACACTGCTGGCTTCCTCTAGAGTCGGACATGACTGACAAAGAAACCTTTACTTTTTTTTCTTCCAATGGCCCTCTATCCCAATCAGATCTGGAGTTATAGTGACATAAGTGCAAGACTTTCAATAACCCTTTCCATCCCTGAACTTTGCCACCTGCAGTTCAACTGTTGGGATGAAACACCAACATTTGTAATTCTTAGTCACAAGATGAAAAGCAAGCTTTTCTCCATCTGTTTAAGGCACTCATTTGCTTAATCACATCTGCTGCTTCTGACTGCTACCCTTTTTCAATGTTTTCATATTGCAACTGTTTCAAGATTGTTTTTGTCAGATTTTTGGCAAAAGAAAGGATGGCTATCTTTGAGATAAATAAAATATGAAGGCTGCTACATTTATCACTATCTGCCCAGGAGGCATCATGCCTATCATTACTAACTGTTGGAAAATGTAAACAAAGGGCTGTTGTTATTATATTTTTATCTTGCCTTTTCGTAGATAACTCAAGGCAGAGAATATATCTAATTCCCCCACCTACCTATTTTCCCCACAGAAATAACCCTGTAAGAGAAAGCAAATGGCCCAACATCGCCCAGCCAACTTTGATTTAAGACAGGCCAACAATTCATAATCTCCTGGTTAGCTACTACGTCAAACTTGCTATTCCACTAGTGCTATATTTGGAGACTTTCTAGAACAGAGGTGTCAAACTGCCGGCCTGTGGGCCAGATGCGTCACGCTGAAACTGCGCCCACCCCATTGCTGGCAATGGGGAAAAAGTCGCGATACGTCACGACACATCACGTGACATTGCGAGTTTAATGCCCCTGTTCTAGAAGCTTCTGAGGTCTATTGTGTGAGATCCAGAAAGGCAAACTTCAGAACCAAAAGCATCAGGTGTCTGTCAGAGACTAGCAGTAGCCAATTGGACTGATATTGTAAGACTAGCACTCCACAACTTGTTATCTTGGTCCCTTATTAAGCATCTGCGGCCATTCTATGTCCTGAAGTCTTTGTTTCACAACCTTTCTGAGTTGCCGGGATCCTGGCAATCGCAGAGTATCTCAGGAAATGCCATAAAGACCCATCATATTGCTAATGGCTGGACATCTTTGGGTCAGTCATTCTCTCTCTTGGGCCAACCCAATAACACTGAGAGAAAAATAGGAAGAAGGAAGCAAGACACAAATTTAACAACAAAGAACAAATGCCCATCTTCCATGAAGAACAGAAACCCTCTTTTCTTATCAGGGCAACCTGACTGGTTGAATTAACCATTAATTTCAATAATAACTAAATGTAAAAGTCCAGATTTGGTTCTCTATTTATGCTTCCAACTAGAGTGTTAAAATTACATTAGAAGCACATTTGGGGACAATTTAGCTCACAAGGGTTGAGTGCACCTGCCCTGCTGAAACTTGTATTCTTTTAACATAACCACATGATTGTTGTGACTTTATATTTTTCCTGCTAAAATGCCACAATTATTTATCTCACAATAATACAGTAAGCAGCAGAGGAATGGACAAATTATACTATTTCATTATTCTTTCTCTAAAGCTAAAATGTTTGGGCTGATAATTACATAGGAAAGGTATTGAAACAATAGCAAAATTTGGAGTAGGAGCCTAAGAATTTCATTCAACAGAATGAGCACACTAAGCCAGGGGTCTTCAAACTTGGCCTTTTTATGACTTGTGGACTTCAACTCCCAGAATTCTTCAGCCAGGAATAGTTGTCTTAAAAATCTCCAGTGTTGGAGATTGCACAACTTCTGGGGGCAAGTTGTTCCACTGATTGTTTAATTAATTAATTAATTTAATTAACTCAGGAAATTTCTCCTTAGTTCTAGGTTGTTCTCTCCTTGATTAGTTTCCATCCATTGCTTCTTGTCCTGCCTCCAGGTTCTTTGGAGAATAGGTTGACCCCCTCTTCTTTGTGGCAGCCCTTTAGATATTGGAACACTGCTATTCTATCACCCGTAGTCCTTCTTTTCACTAGACTAGACAAACCCAATTCCTGCAACCGTTCTTCATATGTATTAGCCTCCAGTCGCCTAATCATCTTTGTTGCTCTTTTCTGCAGTCTTTCTAGTCTCAACATCTTTTTTTATACTGTGGTGACCAAAACTGGATGCAGTATTCCAAGGCATTATAAAGTGGCATTAACACGTAATCTTGATTCTGTTCCCTCTGTTAATGCCGCTCAGGACTGTGTTGGCTTTTTTGGCAGATGCTGCACACTGTCCACTAGGGCTCCAAGATTCCTCTTGCAGTTACTGCTATTGAGCCAGATACCATCTATTCTAGGGCTTTTTTTATATCTAAATGTAGAACCTTACTTTTCTCACCATTGAATTTCATTTTGTTAGATAGCGCCCAATGTTCATGTCTGAAATTGACAACAGAAGAAATTTAGAGTATTTTAGGAGTATTTTTTCACTTGTCCATCAGCAAAAGGAAGCAATCTCATAGGATGGCCTTGGAAGCAGAACCTTTTAACCAGGGATGAAGCTATTTCATTGATGAAACCTGTCTGCCTTATTTACCAGAATTTCAACAAACAGAATTTCAATAAATCTTAAGATGATACTCCAATTTTAAAGGCAAATTATCTGAGAAGGGTTTTTTTTTCAGGAAAACAAACGTAGTGTTCCACCACAACTAAAAACAACAAAGATTAAAATAAGGATGGTGATCATGATGATGGCCATGATCCAAACAGTAAATCAGGTTTCTAAAAACTATAGATGCATGTTCCAGAAAACAAATGCAGTTATTTGTCAGTGATATTATTCAGTTCTTTTGTAAGGCTTGACCAAGCAATCAATTAAAATGCCAGCGGAAGACTAATATGGAAACTGTCCATCAGTTCAGAAAACTCATGTCTCCTGATGCAGAGCAACTATGGTCAAGAGAAACAGTTTTGTAGTTCCTAGTTAGGAGGGGAAAGACACAAGCATCTTCTTCATAGGCTGGCAGAATGCTGCTACAACTGGTGAATGAAGCAATGGTCCCCATCAAAGAATCTTGAATTCACAGCTCCTAGTTGGAAGCTGTTGAAATGAATGCTCTAAGATGCAGATAGCTTCACTGCTAAGGCAATCTTTGTAGAGCAAGAATAGGCAACGTTTTAATGGTTTGGACTTATATTTAATAGTGGAGAGGGACCTGAAGACTGCACATGCAATGACATAAAAAAGAATGAAGCATCATCCATGTCAACAAAGCTAGGATCTTCCACCACTATGTGCTTTATTATTTTTAATGATATAAGCCAGTTACAGAACTTACAATTTTTGTGTGTTCCCTGCCCCAACATGACTATCAATTCAGGTTTGTGGGAGCTGTAAAAAAGAGGGGTGGGGGCCTGAGGTAGAATAGCAGTGTGAGTTGTAATTGCAGCTTCATTTCATATTGCATTCAGTTTCTTCAGTAAGATAGACATGTTGCAGTTGTCAATAGTTGTATGTTATCAGAAAACAGCTCTATTTTTTATCAGGAAGATTGCCTAGAAACTGCAACCTAATGTTCAGTTTTTTATCCAATGGTTTAAAACGGAATTCTTCTTATTTCCAAAACTTTGCTTTATTGGAATTTAAAGATTTTTTTATAGAGATTCCAGTGGCCTCTTCTTCCTCTTCAAGAAAATCAAGCTTCAGACACAAGAAATTAGCCATTTCCTGCAGTCTACAATAACAGTCTTTTCCAGCATAGATCAATGAACTGTTTTAGAGACTAATCTCTTAACAGAAACTGACTTTTATTTGCAAGGATATTTTTTTTCTTGCCTGAAAGCCCGTTGTTTAAAGTGGCAGGGTCAAGGTTAATTAAAACCACATTCATATTTTCTATTCTGCCATCAAAAGCCTTTGTAATTTTAAAGAGGCTTCACCCCAACATTTTCTGAATTCCTGTTCACCTTCAAACATTGGCATTTCTGATTTTAATTTTTAAAGAACTGGAAAAAACCTGCAAACATAAAACTGCCATTAAGGGAATTTGGGGAAGCAAAAGTGGAGATCTTAAGTTTCTGCAAGAAACTTAGGGCACCCATTTAGCTTCTTAAAAACTCCTCCTCCCAAAACAGGCCCCAGGTTTTGTTTCACATCACTCAGATGCTATCACAATTCTGCCACACCTTTCACAGAGATGAAAGAATTTTTTTTTAAAAATGTCCAGTTCCCAGCTCCAAGAAAACTCATTTATGTTCCACTTAAAAAGTTTTGTTGACTCCGTTATGTCTTAGGTTGTAATGACTCATTTATTTTTCTGCAGCCTGTTCTGAAGCTGTATTTTTACCAGACTGCAATAGCTTCATGTTTTCTTGTATTGTGGGACAGGATGTTTCTTTTATTATCAGTATTGCCATATTTTCTTGGGGGAAAAAATAAAGAACAAACCTAAAAACGGGGCAAATGTAAAACAGGTTCATGAGGATTTTAAAAAAATGTTTATACCTTGGCTTTACCAAAGAAAATTCAAGAGGAAAACCAAGGAAGTAATGAAATAAATCTAAAGTATTGCTTTCTGAAATAAAGGACAGTCCTTTATAATAGAGGGCATATGGTTACTATAATTGTCAGTTGCTTTTATTATTACTTATGTTGGAAACCTCACTGAGGGTTCCTGCCATGAAAAGGCAGTCTAAAGATTCCTCTAAAATAGTTAGCAATGTAAAATTAGCTGCAGCAGCTAGAACAGAAAGGAATAAGAATGCAGAATATTTGCTATGAAGAATGGTTCTAGATTCTAGCTCAGAGGTGGGGAACTATAGCCTCTTTGTGACTTGTAGGCTTCAACTTCCAGAATTCCTGAGCCAGCATAGCTGGTTCAGGAATTCTGGGAGTTGAAGTCCACAAATCATAAGAGGGCCATAGTTCTCCACCCCTGTTCCAGCTAATCTGCTCCTCTGAGCTTCCTTTCTGATCTGAGAAAAGCAGAAAAGGAGGCAAAACATTGGTTAAAGCAACAATATGCTTCATCCTTATTCCAAGGAAAGGAACTGATTCAGATGTCTTACTTTGCCACAATAAAATATGTCTTCACGCTTGATCTTCCCCTGTGCAATTTTCTCCCGTATGGCCTGTCCAACTTCGTGCTCATTGTAATACACAAAAGCCCCATCAATATGGCGATAACCGACATCAATGGCAGTTTTCACTGCTTCAGCACACGTGCCTTTGGGAGTCTGTAGATTAGAAATCAGAAAAAATTAGAGAAAACTTTCTACAGAGAGCCACCCACCACAGAACTGAGAGCAAAGCAATATAGATAAACATATCACACAAATAAGCCTACAATATATACTGTATCAGCCTACTATATTGTTTAATTTTCAAATCAACTTGGGTTGCTCCTTTAATTGTTTAAAAACCAATTCAAGCTACTTCCTATAAGTTTACCCCTAGCTCTGCCATCTCTCTGATAGCTTAATGTTAAAGCTGTTCAACTTTACAACCCTTTCTTTCAGAAGCACAAAGACAAATGTAGAAAAGTCCATTTACAATGCAATTCTATACAGTATCTACTCATCAATGGCTTCCACAGGGGGCAAGGGGGTCAGACAGATGAAAGCACTGGTGCAACATAATCCTCACCACTTTTCTCTTTTTGTCATGATGTCATGCACATGCCCCAGAGCAGAGCTTGTAGCACAATGCAACAAAGGCAGTAAAATCCTGCAGAGGATGCTAATACCCATTCAAAGTTAAATCCAACTGTTCTTAGCGCTGACAATATTCCAGTGTCCCAGGTTTACAACCCAAATGTATAATATACATTATTAATGGTGAACTGCAAACATTGTTTTAATTATCCCTTTTTATTTCTCAATAAGAATGTGAGATGGCAATGATAGTAAAAGACAGTGATATAAAGGGAAGCTTCAATGACTTGTTTAATATTTGTATAGTTGCAACAGAGATTCCCTGTTATATATATCTTTATTTCTGGCAGAGTCTTTTAAAACCTGCTTAATATGGAGTAACTTGGCATGTGAAATTACACTTCGTTTCAGTGCGTGAAGTAAAATTTCACTTGCTAATAATGTGTTCCAACACTTTGTCAACATAGGATATTGCCAAAAAATTTTAAAAAGCATTCTGTTCCTTGAATATTGTGTGTTCACACAATGCACTGGCTTGGGCAATTGCAAGAGAGCATCTGGTGACACAGTGAATTATCGGAAGAGGCCTTTTTTTCTTTAAGAGTTGAAGCAAGAGGAAAACCACTCTGGTTCCATTCATTAAAATTATCCTAGTGGATTGAAATTGTGTTATTGAAATCTAGCCATTTGGTTTTTGATTTGGCCAATTAAGTGGGGAGTTATACACTTGGACCATCAGCATTTTACCAAGTAATCATGCTAAGTGCATTGCTTCACTTCATTTTTTTTCTTGAAAGCATATTCTATCACTTGAATTGGGATGGGTGGAATTTAGACCATTTGATAAGGAGGTAGGGAATGTATGAGATCTAAAAGCAATTTTTATTAAAGAAATATACTCCGTTTTTTTTTCAAGGAGATCATGGTAGAATGCCTTGCTCTCTTCACCCCATCTTTTCTACTATAAGAGCATGCAAAAGGGTGTCAACAAAATACAGTCACCCAGAGCATTTTGTGGTTAAGTGGGGGTTTGAATTTGCATTTCCCTAGTTCTTTTGGGACATTTTTCACAATGCTTAGGAAAGGCATTTTGGTTTGCACATTTAGTCATTTAGCTAGGCTGCACTCTTTCCAGATGAAACTCCAACCCTTCAAAGTCTCAGAAGGAAGTGAGTGCATCCTCCCCCCAACTGAATGCCCTCCAGGCCTGTTTGAAATGCAACTCCTAGTAATTCAGCCAACACTTTGAGAATTGAACTGGATTAAACAAAATTTTGGCCATGTTGGCTGGCCGGTTCTGCGGATAGCATTCCCAGTTACAACACTGGACACTAGATTGAAAGAGGCTGTCCTAATGGCTAAAGGCAATTGCAAGGGCAGAAAAGCAATGTAAAACCTCAGAGTCTTTCCCTTCCCTGTCATTGTTGAAATAAACCTATATAGCAGGGGTAGTCAACCTTGGCTCTTTTATGACTCCTGAGCTGGCTCAGGAAATCTGGGAGTTGAAGTCCACGAGTCATAAAAGAGCCAAGGTTGACTACCCCTGCTATATAGCAACCTGGGACCTCAGAAAAATGTTGATTACACTGTTCTTCACTTTCCACTGTCCAGATTGTGGAAGAGGCCAATGTATGGCTTTAGAGTTTAGACAAAAGAGGAGAGAAGTAAATGAACAGCCTTATTCTTTAGTGTTCTTCCCCAAAACTATTTGATTGTAAACAACAACCCAATATCACTATGAATATCTACTGTGTATGTCTTTTGTGGCTAGATTGTGCTTTAAATTCCTAGGATGATCCTGAAAGTGCAGTTTTAAGCTTGATTAGGTCTTAATATCAATTTTGTTTGTAGACGTATACAGATAAAAGACTGGCATACCCCAGATAGTGTTTAGCCAAAACAAGAGAAAGAAAACAAAAACAAGAAAAACCAGAAAGGGTTTTTTTTCAGGGGTGGGGCAGAGATTTATCTTATCAGAGTTAGTATAAAATTTGCAGATTTTTCTAGGATTCTCTGCAACTTTCCAGAACAGATATATCAATTCCTATACAGAAAACTTCCTATATTCCAACATAGCCTTACTTTTGTCTACCAGCGTATTGTTGCTAGATAGGAGCAACTCTGCAGGATGGATGGAGAGACATTTAGCACATGTGTTTTAAAACCATGCTTGCAGCAAAGCCAGACTGCCTGGTCTTCCTGGACTAAAGAGATCTTTCATCTCCAGAAGCATAAGCCTTAGCATTGACCATCAAAAGTTATTAATAGCATGGAGGATTTATCAAATTACTCTGTCTTAAAGGAATTCACTGAAAGTGCTCACTGAGTGCTGGTTGCAGAATCTGTACCTGTAAATGTTTCAGTCTCTGCAAAGGGTTGGACTAGAAGACCTTCAAGTCCCTTCCAACTCTGATATTCTATATTCTATATTTTAATCTAGCTCTGGGTTTCTGGTATCATTTGCAATGTCACAAATAATGGATCAGGTCTTCCACTGTTTCACAACAACAAGTTTTATTACAAAATACTTTTTAACTTCCAGTAACCTCTTTCTACAAGGAACTCGGTCTGATTACACACTGGAGGGTTTTTTTTTTCTACTTCAAGAAAATAGTTGTACAATTACAAGTAGATCTCATTTAATGAAGCAGTCACTGGGTGAAATCAGGACTGTGCTTATGATCTTATTTTAGTGTGTCTTTGCTTTATAGACCTGTGAAAGTCTAAATATGAGGATTGCTCATAACATTACTTTTTCCTCACAGTGGCAACCGTGAATGGTCATTAAACAAGACAGTTGCTAAATGAAATGCTTCAATTTGCTGTTGCCTGCAAATAGAGAGGATATTAATATAATTTTGTATAGAAAACATTCTTTAAAACTGCAATCCTTCCACCATTTTATAAACAATTGAAATAATAGAGAAGCACATGCCTTTTTAATGACTAATTAATTATGACATAAGTTTTGCCAATGAGACATAAGTTTTGTCAGCTGAGAACATTTTTAAAAAGTGACAAAGGAGATAGGTTTTCTGTACAAAGTGCTTGCTACAATAATACAATAATGGAGGGATGAAGGGAACAAGTTGGATGCAGGTTGCTACTGAAAACAGGTGATTATCTGCTGAGACTGAAAACTTACACAGTGGACTTTTCACCTGTTATAAAATACACCAAATTAGATTATTTAAGGTTCAGCATGTGGTGACCTTAGAACAGAGGTCCCCAACCTTTTGGGCACCAGGGACCGGTTCTGTGGAGAGAGGTTTTCCACGGATCGGAGGGTCCATGGTTTTGTGTACTGCCTGCATCCCATGGATGGGGCTTTGCTTGTTTGTGTGGACCAGCTGCTGGCATGCCGCAGCCCGGTACCGGTCCACGGACCAGGGGTTGGGGGCCTCTGCCTTAGAATGCCTCTTATTCTGTATCACACTTATTTACAAGCCAAGAACTATTTATATGCTATACACCTGTCCTTAAGTTGACAGAAAATATACCTGCATCAAAAGAGGCTATCACAATTAGTCTGCTTCAAAAAAGGGGCCAGTAAGTAGAGTTGCCCTTGGCCAACTTTAGGTGATTTTCAAAACACTAAATTGATCAGACCTGGTTATAACCTAGATCAGCGGCTCCCAATCTTGTCTATACCCCACACCCCTAGAACGCTTCTGATATATTCTCGCACCCCTTACAAAAGTTCAAAATAAGAGCAATGAATATACACTATATACACTATATACACTATATACACTATAATTTTGAAAACCCAAGTTTTCGTACCCCCTGGAATATTGTCTCGCATCCCGGTTGGGAACTCCTGACCTAGTTGGAAGAGCATCACAAAATCCAGGATTGTTGTCTAGACTCGGAATTTAAAAAAGCATACTTTTTTTAACAAAGCAGTGGTCAATCACATCTGTACTGTTGCCAAGAAATCTATACATAGTAGACAGAGCAAGGTCTAATAATCTTTGAAGATGCCAAAATGATGACATGTGCATCATGATATCTTCTGAAAATGATACAATGATATCATGGCATCAGAGGCAAGCACTACAACAACACCGATTAAAAATGATTGAGGCCACGAGAAGAGCAAGAAACAGAACTTTGTATCTCCCTCGAAGCCCAAAGTGGTAAAAGAAGAGGAAGAGGAAGAGGAGGAAGAAGAGGAGGAAGAGAAGTGGAAATGGAATAGCCATTTGCACAAATGGCAGAGCCACAACAAATGCACATTCTTCCCTCCATAACCAGCAAGTGAGTTGCAACATTTTCATTGCATCAAAAGGCAGAAGAGAATCAAAGGCATCAATGAGGTTCCTCCTTAAGATTCTTATTGATCAATGGGAACTAAAGTACACATACCCACTTTCCAAGATTCTGTAACTTAACCCTTCTTTCTTTCTGTAACTTTCTGTAACTTAACCTTCCTTTACAAGCTGTCTTTGGCATCTGCCACCTATGAGTCAGGTTTGACATACAGCAGTGATGGTGAAACTTTTAGAGACCGAGTGCCCAAACTGCAACCCAAAACCCACTTATGCATCGTCGGGTGCCGGGTGGGTGTGGCCCATTGGCTGGGTGTGGCCAATTGGGAGGGTGTGGCACATTGGGTGGGTGTGTCTGCAGTGGTAATGACAGACTGGGTGGAACTAAAAAGTTCAATCAATCAATTCCAACTTCGCAAGATCTTTTTTTTTCCCGCGAGAAGTTGAAATTGACTGATTGATTGAACCTTTTTTTTTTTTGCACACGGCAGCAGAGGCCTAAAGCGAAAAGGTTTTATAAAACCCAGCTAAAGGCCTAGGACTGGGGCGACGGCGCGCGTGCCCACAGAGAGGGCTCTGAGTGCCACCTCTGGCACCCGTGCCATAGGTTCGCCATCACTGACATACAGTGACTCCTTTTAAGAGGTGATTTCTGCCTAGGTTGACATTCTGTTTTTACACGTCTATTAAATATACAGGATATAAGAGAAGGACGAGGGGGGACATGACAGCAGTGTTCGAATATCTTAGGGGCTGCCACAAAGAAGAGGGAGTCAGGCTATTCTCCAAAGCGCCTGAAGGCAGGACAAGAAACAACGGATGGAAACTAACCAAAGAGAGAAGCAACCTAGAACTAAGGAGAAACTTCCTGACAGTTAGAACAATTAACCAGTGGAACAACCTGCCTCCAGAAGTGATGAATGCGCCAACACTGGAAGTTTTTAAGAAGAAACTGGACAGCCATTTGTCCGAAATGGTATAGGGTTTCCTGCCTGAGCAGGAGGTTGGACTAGATGACCTCCAAGGTCCCTTCCAACTTTATCATTATTATTATTATATCAAGCTATAGTGTCTTCCAGATGTTTAATATTTTGCTACTTGTTGGAAATTCAACTAGGATTAAAGCACACATACGCAAAGGCACGTTCTCTTTGCAATTGGGATTTTTAAATCACTTTTATTAAAAAAGAATCTATTGTCTTAGTTTAGCTCCAGATACCCTTAAAGTAGCATACAACAGGGGTGTCAAACTGCCAGCCCACGGGCCGGTTGCATCATGCAGAGGCCATGCCCACCCCAGCTCTGGCAATGAAAAAAAAGATGCGATATGTCGCAACATGTCACGTGACTCGTCACGTGGCATACAACAATAAATCCAGAAAACTAGGAATAGTAGAACAAAGAAAAGATTGAAAAGGATTTTAAAATTCTATTCAGAATAAGAATGTCCAATTAAAGGAAATCACACTGCAATCCTATATGGATTTACCCAAAACTGAGCCTTGATAAAGTAGGGCTTACTTTTCAGTAAATATGCATAGAATTGCAATTCTATGCCTTTTTTCACTGGATCATCTGTTCCATTAAAAATTAAGTCGGGCTTACTTTGAAGTAAGCAAGTATTAAATAAGGCTATTAATGCAATAGATTTAAATTTACTATCTGGTGATTAATTAAAAGAAGCATAAATCTGCATATGAGAGAACAACAATCTCCTCCCTCCAAGTCAACAGCATAAAACTACTCATTAATTTTGAGTTTAATCTTGCTGATCTTGGTTAGTCTTTATGTGTGTATTTATTATCAATACTGGTGATTTTTTTTTTTATGTGAACCAACAGAGCAATTTTTTTTCCTAGGTGGTGACTACTAAGGCTTATCCACACTCCTCCTTTGAAGGGGCATGCCTTGTTTATTTTTACAAAAAGCAGAATACATCTTTAAAGATGGCCTGCCAGATGTTATAAGCATTTGTGTGCTAACAGCAAGTCAGGAAAGTATGCAGACATTTAGTTTCTGGAATTATTTCTAACTCTTAGATCAGTGCTTCTCAGCCTTGACAACTTCAACGCCCAGAATTCCCCAGCCAACTGAAACACTGAATTAGTCAACTATGAGGATTTCTATACCTGTTCTTCCTATGAAGAGGCAGCTCTCCTTTATTCCCACTCAGAAAAGAATGCCTCTTCAAAGCAACAGTTGTCAGCTAGTTTAAGTCTATGTTAAAAATATGTTAAAATGTGATACTTGGGTCTTGGGACAGAAATGGAGGGAGATGGGCAGATGGGCAGTTCAAGAAGAAGCAGATCCTTAGGTTACTGAGGTTCAGGGCTGGAAGGGACCAAACCAGGAATTGCTTGGATCAGCTATTAGGCATGGGACCTTGTTACTAACTGATGGGATTGAATTAATGACATCAACCGGGACTGCTGGGATGTCTATCATTGAGTAATGTGGTCATATGACACTATTTTTTACCATATTGCTTTGTAATGGAAATTCTGATCCCGGTTATTATCATTAACGAAGGACTACCTATATGCATTTTATCATCCACAGTCTCTTTCATTTTAAAAGTAAAGGTAAAGGTTCCCCTGTTCAGTCATGCTCGACTCTAGGGGGCAGTGCCCATCTCTGTTTCTTAGCAGAGGGAATCAGCGTTGTCCGAAAACATTTCTGTGGGCATGTGGCCAGCATGACTATACGCCGAGGGGCATGGAATGCTATTACCTTCCCACCGAAGTGGTACTTATTTATCTAGTCGCATTTGCAAGCTTTCCAACTGCTAGGTCAGTAGGAGCTAATGCAGGGCCAGGAGCTCACCCCATCCTGCAGTGCTCAGGTCTTGAACATGGGCTGTCAGCTTTTCAGCTGAGAAATTCAGCATCTTTAACCGCTGAGCCATCCCACCCTTTTCATTTTACCATTCCACAAAGGATCTTTTCATATACTTTCTATTTGTACTTTTCATTCTTTCTTTTGAAAAAAATAATCTATCTTTTAATGCTTTTGCCTGTTCTTGTGCTTCCTGTGCTTATTTATTCTTATACTCTTTCTCTTAATTTTACAGACACAACTTACCGGTACTTTTTTTGTTTCATTCACTAATTCTCGTTTACCAGTAAAGGGGAATATTTGTAGCTCAGGGTTGAAATGAGGGTTCCTTGATGCTCCCTTGGCTGTTTCTTGCAGACTTTTCATTAACCCAAACTTGAGGTTGGGTGATGAAATGTCTGGAAGAAAACAACCAAGCTCAGAGAGCACCCCTCACTAATTCACATTCTTTACCATTTTCTTTGTTTGCATTCCAAGGTGTAATATAATATTTAATGTGCTGTAATCATTGCCATATGGGCTTATAAGCTTTGATTTCTGCTGCCCATCATGACTTTGGTCAATCAAAGCTTGTATAATAGAGAAGAAAAATGTTATATTAGCAGTCTTTGTGACTCATGCCACAGGAAGATGTACTGCTGGTGGCAAGGACAGTACTGGTGAGTTTGGGCACATTCTTGCTACTATGCCACAAAGCTTCATGCATGCTAATATCATTCTATGCAAGCTAGGGTCTTTAATGAGAGAAATTAGTGACATCCTTGCAAACCAAAATACTATTCCCTATTTCCTATCATTTATTTACTATTTATTAAGCTTGGAGGCCACCCATCTCACCAGAGGTGACTCTAGGTGGCTTATGGACATACGATTAAAATACATTGTAAAACATTAAAACAATAGATAGAAATCTTAAATTTAAAATTCAGTTAAAATAAAACTGACCCAGATGAAGAGAGAGGAAGTAAAGTGCGCACAGGGAGAAGATGGGGTACTATCTATATTAGCCACCTCCAAAATGCCACATCTGCATTGAAGCCCCAGGCTATTTGACACAGCCATGTCTTCAAGGCCTTTCAGAAGGCCACAAGTGTGTGCGTGATTCTCATCTTGGGGGCCATGATGTTTCAGAGGGTGGGAGCAAGGGCAGAAAATGTTCTTCTGAACCCCATCAGTCAAAATTCCTTGACCAACAGAGTCTGCCGGCACAAGCGGGGTAGCCAATTTCATTAGGGTGAAATGATCCCTCAGATAGCCTGGATCTATGCCACGAAGGGCTTTAAAAGTGCTAATCAACACCTTGGATTAGACCCGGAAGCAAATCGGCAGCCAATGCAGCTCATATCAAAGTAGGAGATATATTCAAGTGTACTCATACTTATTTGGGATGTGCAGAGGGTAAGAATGGCAACTTGACACAAATATTCAAGAATCAATAATATTCAAGAATCAATTAAATCTAGGGAAGTAAGAAACCATTCAGAAGCAACTCAGGCAAAACTTCACAGATTCCCTGGAATACAAGAATGAGGATAGGTACACCCTAGTCTGACTTACAAGATTCTGTCATTATAACTTATATCAATAAAGTGTTATTCTGGTCTTCCTGTGGAGTTGCTTTCTGGTCAGATCTCCCTAATAGGTCTATTTAATAAGTTTTATAAAAAGCAATCAAAATTTAATAAATAGCAGTTAAAGTTTAATAATTAGTAATTAAAAATGAATTGGCAAAGGAGATGAATTATCGACCACAATTTTATTTAGAATTTGTCTTCCCATCATTTCAGTATTATTTCCATCTTGCATAAAACTGGAAATAGTGAACTAAGCAGCTTAGCACTGTTGCACGAACTTGATGGACCATTGATGTATTGGTGTCCCCTGCTTCAAGCTGTTGTTTACATTTAAAAATAACAAAGTCTCCTTCAAGTCAAACTGGAGTCCCAGTAACCATCTGGACATTTCCCTGCAATTGCCTTGACCATGATCAAGTGACTTGTATGAATTTACACATAGACTCCTATCCTAGAATTGGCTTTTGGTTAAGCTTAAATCTTGCTGCTAATTGCTTATAAAACATAGTTTATGTGCTGGTAAGATACCTGAATCCAACCATGAGCAAATTATGACTTAGCCGAAAAATGTGATGTGAGTCTCACACTTGGTTGAGAGATCATGCTGCAACGTAATATGGCTTCCTCAAGTTTAGCTTAGCATGCTGTACAAACCCTATGCTTTATAAACCGTGACTTATGATTTATCAGACAGCTTAGTCAATAAATCACAATTAACCAAGCCACAGTATCAAGAAAGTTTTCATCAACTTTTTGATGGCCCAAAGAAGAGGATAATGTCCAATGTTTAGCACATGTTATCCAGAAACACGATAACATGCTGTCCTTCATCCAGCAGTGGATGAAAAATGGCTAAAATGATGATGATCAAGAGACACGGACAGAGATACATGGTGTCTTCTGGCATCTGATTTTGGCATTTAGTTCAGGGAGCTCCAGGAGCTGAAATGAATGGGAGTCTGGTCTTTTGTTTTAGAAATATTCCTCTGAAAGCAAGAGGGTCTGACACATATATTTGCCTTTTATATTTGCTCACTGCAGCAATACAATAGGCAGGCAGGGAGCAGACTTAGAAATTTTATGAGGTTAGGAAGACAGAACTTCTTTTGACTTAACAGCAGCAGAAAATCTTTAGATAAAGGCAGCCAGAATCCAAATTTCTGAAAAGTCTGGCTGCAGATACCAAAGCACTCCTCCAGGTTTTGTGTAGATTATCTTCCTAGATTATGTTGACGTCATTACACAAGTCCTAAACTAGATACGTTAGGAATTGCCAACTCTTCTAGCTGTTGTTCATTGGCAATAGACAAAACAGATATTGTTCATTCACACTTTGCGGTAAACTCAGAGGATTTGTTTGGTTTAGAGTTGATACATAGTAGTCTGTCATCCATGCAAGGTTATTAACAAATTCAATTCAATTCAATTCAAGTTTAATTTATATACCGCCCTTCTCCCATAGGACTCAGGGCGGTTCACAGCATATTTAAAAAACAGATACTATACACAAATAGAAAAATACAAAAATACAACAATATAAACCCCAATAAAAACCGAATTAAAAACCAAATATTGA
>NW_015387338.1:267064-282550 GCF_001527695.2 Protobothrops mucrosquamatus
CCCTGGTCACGGCCGACAGATGGTCTTCCAATGTCAGCCGTGGATCCAGGAGGACTCCCAAGTTGCGGGCCTTCTCTGCGGGGGCCAAAATTTCGCCCCCTATAGTCAGCGATGGGGTCAGCTGACTATACCGAGGCGCCGGCAGCCACAGCCACTCGGTCTTGGAAGGGTTGAGCCTGAGTCTGTTCCTCCCCATCCATCATTTGCAAATTTGCAAATCAAGGTTATGCAAATGATGGTTAGGCATGATGGGCAAATCCAATCACTGTTTTGTCTCAGAGAAGTGCCCATTACTCTGGTGCTAGTAAAATTAGGATAATTTAAAATGATTTCTCATTCATTTAAACTCCTTCAGTAAGATAATCCAATTTGTCAAGGGATCCAGCAAAGGTTCTTTCTCGATCATTTGGCCTTTATTTCTATTTCTTTGTTTCTTGTTCTTAATAACAGAAATGACTAAATGACTAAACCTGTAACCTTTAGTTATTCAAAACTGTTTCTTTTCATGAAATGTAACTGAGAAATATTAAGTGATTCTCTAGTGTAGTCTAATAGCATTCTGGTTGTTATAATTTCTTTATAAGCAACTTATAAGTTGTTTATGATGAGTGGTTTCCAGTTTTTTTTTTTTTTGTTTTTTTTAAAGACTACTTTCTTAAGTAAAACTTTAAGATGCTCAGCCAAAGGCATGTTGAATTGATTGCCATTACTTGTGACAGGAAAAGCTAGAGCACCAACTTCATTAGCCCATGCCCAGGCAGTTGGTTGAAGGCAAATAGTTGCAATTGTTTTAAGTGCAACCGTATACCTGGATCACAGTCATCTAACTGCAGGGGTGCTGGGATGGCCAGAACTTCAAGAACTGATTGCAAGTACCATTCGATTGGTGGCATTTTAACTTTAAATAATTGCTAAACAAGTGGTCATTATATCCAATGTTGAGAAATCCAAAGCAGACCTATAGAACTATCTCTCAGATCAGGATATATAGATATTAGAATGACAAATGAAATTCACAGTAACTAATTAAGGACAAAACTAATCCCAGGCCAATTGAGAGAGCCATTCAATTCCCATGAATGCCTTCCAGTTTGTGATTAAGTAATTTATGTTCAGTTTTGATATTTATTTATTAATCAAGTTTATACAGCTCCCATCTCACTGTTGAAGTTGAGTAACTAAGCATCCCATCAGATATTACAGAGGAACACTCAGGAAGTATTGGTAGAGAACGGAGAAGTTGCAGTTACTTCAAAAGAACTAAAAACAAAAGGAGTTTAATAACACATTTTCAGACTATTAGTATCCATTTTATTAAAACCACAAGCTTTCTTGAGCCAGTTCATCAAATGCATAGTTACACTGATATAGGATTTGAAATGGGATTATTCTGATTATATGTCACAATACATGTGAGTCACATCACAAGTATTTTATCAAATACCTACAATACTTATGATTTGAAAGAGCAAGGGAATCTTCTCTTCAGCAATGTTTTTCTTAGAAATTGAAGGGATAGCCTCCTGAATAGAAGAATGTATCTACCGTTATTAAAATGGTATAAAGGATAAAGTTCTCTCCCTTCAGAACAGAAAGAGTTCTCTGCCCTCAGATGATACAATACAAGTATATTTTATATACTTAAAATTAGGGCTCCTCATTCTGGGCTGCAAGCATCCTAACAACCACTAGCTGGCAGCAAAGAGTTAGTTTTGTGTGCCACCTACAGAGGGTTGCAACCCAGATCTGGTAGCCTAATGCATAGCAACATTTTTTTCTCTTTTAATGCTTAAAGAGCATTAAAGAGTAATATGATGGTAACCAACACAACCTTGCAGCAGTTAAAATATGCCATTTTTCTTCCTCTCTAATAAGCCTCTTCCTTATACGTATATAGTTAAAGGAAAGTTTAGCTTTCAAGAAAAAAGAAATCTGTTCTAGATTTTTCTCTCACATATGCCATTTTTCTGCAGGCAAGACTCTTTCCTTCTCACTGACCTCGAAACACAGAAGACCAGTGCAAGACAGAAGGAGTCAGACTACAGATTAAGGATTATACATTTCTGGATCCTGGGCTTCCTCAGAATTGACTGAGGACAGAAGCATTTCTTCCCTCTTTTTAATTTCATCTTGGATAGCCAAGATGGAGAGCTAAGCCAAGAAGCCAAATACAAGGACAATGTATCTGGAGGCCTCAAGATACATTGGACAGGGCTATTTGAAAAAGTGCAAGTAAGGGAGAAAAAAGTAAAAGAAAAATAGAAAAGAAATTTAAAAGCTACCAAAAAAGCTTTTAGTTTTCTCTTTTATTTTTTTTCTTTTCTTCACTTTATATTAGTTTGCATTAGCTTTATCTTCTTTTTAAAAAAAATTAAATAAAATTATATAGATATATTGAGCAAGGATATGGAGAGATCTCAAGATATATTGCATCAAAGCTCCCATTATTTTCATTCAACTGTCCTCAGGAGCTTCTGATCTTGGAAAAGTCCTTGGTGTTGAGCTACATTTCTATAAAGTTCTGTAATCTGATGGCAGGAAAATCCAAGATATCAATTAATCCACCTGAGATCAAACATAAGTCTGGCAAGCCAATCTTAGTCTGCCACTATCATCTGATGTGTTGGACCACAACATCTTTCCTGCCCAGCTAACACAGTTTATTCATCAAGGCTGCTAGACTCTTGGGAGATACCACACAAGGAATACAGATTGTTCCTCATGTCTTCAAATGTAATTCGGTTCAGCAGAATCATGAGTCACAAGATGCCGAGGCAAGGGATAAGAAATCCACAGCCACAAACTATATTTGAGTTTTATTAACTGTGAAAAGCTCTGTCTGGCTGCCAGAATCATTGTTGTGAGATGGCCAGCCGGAGAAATCGTTTAAAGCAACTGCAAATCTATCAGACAAAGATCTTTTCCCCTTAATGTTCTAGATCTCAACTAACATTGCAGCCTGGCTCCGGATGTTCAAGCCCCCCCCCCTCCTTTTGTTACAAGGAATGCCTTTCCAAGCATCACCCTTACGGGTGACGTACCCTTACGGGAAGATGAAGGGAGATGCAGGAGCACAAAGGCGAACCGAGATGGCATCTGGGTCCGGAAAAAGTAGGGAACGCAAGACAAAGTAACCCCTGTTAGGGATTGGTAGAGAAGGAATTCCCAGCACCGCTAATTCCATCGCTGACTTCTCATTTCTGCCACAATGAAAGCAAAAGAATAAAGCCCGCATCCCTAAGTCTTACACCCTAGAGCTGGCTGGAAATGAGGGAGGGCGTTGAAGCCCCTCGCAACTGGAGAACACCAGAGGGGGGAGCTTTCTTCCCAAGCTCACTATTGTTCGGAGCCGTCTCTCTGGACCACAGTGGAGAGAGATGCAGCCATTAGAAGCCCCACGGATGCCTAGAAGGAAGAACGGACCTTTTAAGCCCATGCTCTCATCAAGAGTAATTTAAAGGAAGATTGAAACCCTAACTAGCAATTGCACAGTTCTTCCCACACACACAGCCGGCCCCATTTCAGGCCCAGAGGGGTATGTTCGGCATGCACCCCTTCCCCATCCTTTCTTTTCATTTGCATTCTACGGAAGCGTCTTTCTTATCTTTTTAAAAGTCCACCGAAATGAATGGGCGCTTCGGGGAAAGGCAAAACTTTAAACGCAATTGTACCCCGTCGCTTTTTTTGTCTCTCGAATCCAAACGGGTGGCTTCAAAATGCTGAACCCCACTCGAGAAGGGGCTTCAGTTCCGGGGCTCAGGCTTCATTGCACGACCCCCGTCTCCCTTTTCCAAGAGAAGAAACAAAGGGCGGTCAGCTGCCGTCTCCAAACAGCGAATCACCTTTTCCTTCGAGAGGTCATAAAGCCCAGTCAGGGAAAAAAAAGAAAGAAAAAAGAGAAAAAAAAGAGAGACGGCTTAGGGAAACCGGCACCCGCGCCCCACGCCTGGCCCATGTCTTCCCCCCCCGCCAAATGACACGAACAAAAGTTGCCCCTTTCACCACGCGACCCGTCTCAGAAGCAGAAGGCACGGAGGTTAGGAGAGTTCACGCGAGGCGCACTTTCCCACGGAAAGGCGCGCTTCCTCGCCAGCTCCTGCCATCCCGGGGACTCCGCACTCTGAACCGCAGCGCGGGGACTCCGCTTTGCACGGCCGCTAAGGATGACCTTATTTTACTCGCGCGCACGCTGGACGGGCGGACCGGAGGGCTATTCCTGAGCAGAGAGAGAGAGAGAGAGACTCAACGGAGAAAGACTCCCACGTTTTAAGGCGAAGAGGGAGGCTAAATTTTGCCCAACCCATCGACGCCCGGAGTTTCGATGCAGGAAACAGGCAAAAATCTGTAAATCCAAGGTGGCTTTACCGTCTCGGGATCCGCGTAAGTCCCGAGTCCTATCACCGGGATGGAGTTGCCGTCGTTGAGCATCAGGCGGTGGTTTGCGCCGGTGAACTTCATCATGACGAGCGGCCGAGAGAACTTTCTGCAATTTTCTTGTCTTTCTTTTTTTGCCACCCCCTCCCTCGCCTGCAGCGAAACTCCCCAAGAAAAACGGCCGTCTTTTGTTGCTCGCCAACGTGCTCCGTGCTGCGGCCCGTTCCGTCGGCAGAGGGCGCAAGAGAGCAGGGAAAGCCGCCGCCGCTCCAGCACGGGCCGCTTTGGTTAAATAGTGGAATTGGCGACGCAGCAGCCTTGGGATTTCGTCGGCAGAACTTATTGGTGGGCAGCCCCCCACCCCACCCCACCCGCGGGACACAGGACGTTCGCCCGAGGAGAACCTTGCGAAAGGCGGTTGCGAAAGCCTTTCAGATGCTAAGTGACCTGGAGAACAAGCGTGTTGGGGGAACCCGCTCGAGGCGACGCAGAGAAAGGCTAGCGAAACTTGACGGATCTCCCTCCGTAAATCTTATCTTATCAGCTTGCTCCCGCGAGCTTCGGCAGTGGGAGACCACCCTGACTTGACAGTAGTAAAAGAAAGATTGAATTGGAATTGGAATTGGAATTGGAACAGACAAAGGAATTTGTCTCCCGGTACAAAGGCACTCCGTGTGAGCGCAAACCTTGATAATCACAATCGTAGTATCTGTTACACCACCGAACGTCCGCATCTGCCTAGCCCTACTCGATAGGTAGACAGACCCAGTCTGAACATCTGGCTGACTGTGCGATGATCAATAATAATAATACCAATAAAGGGGGGAGGGGTAAAGAAGATAAGGCTAAATCAGTGGTTCTCAACCTGTGGGTCGATCGACCATTTCACGGGGGTCGCCAAGCAAGGCTGTCCGCCATTTTTTTTGTCTGCCATTTTTCCCCCTTTTCCGGCGGGTGCCTTACCTCCCTTGGGCTGGGCCAGCTGGTGGTTGGCCTGCTCCGTCTCTGCCGCTTGCCAGTTACGCCTCGGCCGGCGCAGGGGGCAGAACTACGTATGCGCGGTGTTCCCGGGCAGGGAAAGTCCTCGACTTACGACCGGTTGGGTAGTCCTCGACTTACGACCAGTTTAGTCCTCGACTTATGACTGGTTTAGTCCTCGACTTACGACCGGTTGGGCTCGCGGCATTAAAAAGGTTGAGAACCACTGGGCTAAATGATAGTACAGCCATACTACATAGGTAAATACACATACATTAGACCAGGGGTCTTCAAACTTGGCCCTTTTATGACTTGTGGACTTCAACTCCCAGAATTCCTCAGCCAGCATGGCTGGCTGAGGAATTCTGGGAGTTGAAGTCTACAAGTCATAAAAGGGCCAAGTTTGAAGACCCCTGCATTAGACAGTACTGTGAGAATTGGGTGTCTAGCAGAGCAATGGCATCAGGGGGGAAAAACTGTCCCTGGGTCTAGTTGCTTTGGCATGTAATGCCCTATAGCGCCATCCCAAGGGGAGGAGTTGAAACAGGATGTGAGGGGCCTGCAGATGTCTTCTCAGCCCACCTTCTGACCCCTGCAATATACAGGTCTTCCATAGAAGGCAGGCTGGTTGCAATCGCTCTTTCTGCAGCCTTAACTATCCGTTGGAATCCTGTTTGGTTTCGGTACCAAACTAATGATAGACTGCAGGATGAAAGTGCAACAATGTAATTCCTCCTCGTCGGCAATCACACTCATACACACACCCACACCCAAAGGGAAAGATTGCACTGAATGGAAGATGGAGTTAGGCAAGATGGCTTCTGCATCTTCAGCTGGACAACAGAATGATGGGAGGAATCCCCTCCTTCAGATTCTGGAGTCATTAACCAATAGAGGTTGTATTCACACAGCACAATTATCCACAGGTGAAAAAGGATATCCCACCTTTTTATAGATATCTGCCTCCACTTTGTCATGGGTTCTTTTATATATACTGAAGTCAGTGGGCTCCAAACCACGAGAGCCAACACAGCAACACAGGTCCCTAGGCAACACATGCACAAGCATTCACAGATTAGTACTCATTGCTCATCACTACTCCACTCTTCCCCACTGCTACTATACCTCCTACTTCTGGACAAAAGTATCTCTAGCTGCTTCAGGATGCTTTGGTTCCATAGATTCCCTTCCTCTCTCCCACACACCAGCACCACAACCTCAGTTGTCACTTAGCACAGCTTTTATCGCCTGTGTTGCTTTGGGAAGAGTTCACAACAGCAGCACAGCTATTGCTCATTTTCTAGGCAACCTGCCCTTTCACACCCATGATTAAGTGAACTGATTAACCAGGGCTGCAAAAAAGTCTTGGGGCATGCACAATCATCCAAACTCAGTTTCCACAACAC
This sequence comes from Protobothrops mucrosquamatus, assembly GCF_001527695.2. Classification (NCBI taxonomy): domain Eukaryota; kingdom Metazoa; phylum Chordata; class Lepidosauria; order Squamata; family Viperidae; genus Protobothrops; species Protobothrops mucrosquamatus. Next base: position 273,823 of record NW_015387338.1, read on the forward strand.
TCTGAGCCACTAGTGTGTTTTTGGACCCAGGCAAACCATGTTATTTTGAATTAAATTATTGTAGCCCAATTAGATCCCCTTTTGGTTGACTGGACGTCATCTTCCATAATCTGCTGTCTCCATGGTCATGGAACTCCAAGGTATTTGGAGGGCAGCAAGGTGGGAAAAGTTGATATGTAATTTATAATGTATTTATTTTATAATGTTTACATGCTTCCCCATTTCAAGACTCTAGACTGATCTAGGATAAGACAAGTCCTTTTTTCCCCCCATGACATGATTGAAGATGCAGAGAATACACTTGCCCTTAAAACTAAGCTATGGTTTCTTGAACTTTACTATGTTCATTTTGTAACAGGTTATTCAGACTACCAGATGTGAGTTCCAGCCATTTGGTTGACTAAGAAATAATATGAGTTTTCTGTATCTCAATGATCTGAAATGTTGTCCATCAGAAGAGGTGCTGGCAGTGGTACTCATTAAGAACCATTTAATTTGGGCCATTTTCACTGAAGATCAATATTTTGGCGAGATGATGGGAGATGTATTTGTTTGCCTGCTTTGTCTGTAGTTAGCAAAGTTAGGAGATGTGGATTGACACTTTAGCCCTTCAGGAGGAATTTTGAAGGACCAAAACTATTGGCACTGACATCTCATCACCTACAAGGAAGCAGTAGGGTATATATTGTCCCCTCTTTGTCTATCACTCAGGAAATTCCCTAAAGCAAAATCAAGCAACTCAGTGGGTGTATTTATAATTCTGAATAAATGGTTAATTTATTTAAAGCAATCATATGTATTTATCTTGATACAATTAATATTGACGGGGTGAAAAAAATAGTTTCCCCACTTGCTTCAAAAATCTATTGATGTATCAGTTCCCTATACAGTTAACAGAATTAAAACTTTTTTAAAAATAATGATTTTCTTCTGCAAAATAAATTGATTTCTCACCTTGTCCCACTGACAACTGACTTTCATCTTGTCTTGTTCCCCATTAAAAAGTAAATTAATATGCACTCTCTCCAATCTTTTGGACCAAGATTGGTGTGCACACTCTCCAATCCTTTTGATCAAGATGCAAAGTGCAAAGTGAAAAAGGTGAGAGAGAACAAATCAGAGGCTTTGTGGCTTCTGAATAGGAAATCAAAAGAACCAGGGACAGCGATTGGCAGCACTTTGCTCCTTTCCTGCCTAGCTGACAATGATAGCCTCCTCCTTGTAGCATCACAGAGTGGGAAAGGGCCATATATATCATTCAGTCTAATTGTAGGCATCAGATAGAAGTGAGGATCATGTCACCATCATGACATGACAGTTAGAATGAGGGAATTGCAGGCTACTTCTGCTACCTGCCAGTTGCCTGCAGTTTGGCAGTTTGATTCTCACCGGCTCAAGGCTGACTCAGCCTTCCATCCTTCCGAGGTCCGTAAAATGAGGACCCAGATTGTTGGGGACAATATGCTGACTCTGTAAACCGCTTAGAGAGGGCTGTAAAGCACTGCAAAGTGGTATATAAGTCTAAATGCTATTGCTATTGCATCCCAACCTGGAACTTAAATCCGTCATGCCACATCTGGGGCTTCCTGGGTGTGTACCACGCCACGGGGTACCTGATATCCATAATCAATGTAAAGTCTGTATTAAGTTCCCCCCAAATAAGCCAGGCATTCCTTCTCTGGTCAGATCTAGAGTGTGCAAAATGGGAACAAATGGACCTCCACAATTGTGTCAACCACCACTCCAACTCCAATTGCACCACAGTTGGGTGTGACAGCCTCCCAACCTGCTTTGTTGAAGATGGGAGGATTCAAAATATGGCACCTGGCCACCCATCCGGGCATCCCTAATTGTTTTCTGTCTGCCCGGGAAGCTGAAAGAATTGATTTCAAGGAGGCTGTGAGACTGTCTATGTCATATGAATAAGAAAATAGGTTAGAGGCTTTTATCCTTGTGGTGTCCTATCAGATTTCTCTGATAGTAAGTGAATGCTTTCCAGATGTGAAGAATTATATCCTTTGGGGCATCTCTCATCAGAATCATGCCATTTGCTGTACTTGGCAATGAGAATCAAAGGGAAAATGTCTACCTTTAATTCTGTTACACTGCAATGAGGAGCAAATTTTCACCATAACTTCTCTGATAGCCTTTTAATTATTTGAGATCAGCTATACTATTATACCTTAATCATTTGACTTTCTGAACAGACATATCCAGTTTTTCCCCCAAATCCTTCATCATAATACAACATTCATTTCTCCAACCTCCTCCTTCTTCATTCATTAGGATACCCAGAGTAGGATCTATAATGTGAAACTGTTAACAGAACAGAGTAACAGAGTTGGAGGGGACCTTGGAGGTCATCTAGTCCAGGGCTTTTCAACCTTTTCACCCATTGTACCACTTTTAGGATATGGCAACATCCGAGTACCACCAGCAAGGTGTCAAAAACTTGATGACCAAAAAAAAAAGGAAAAAAGTAATAAAGTACAGGTGGTCCTTGACTTACAACAGTTCGCTTAGTGACTGTTCGAAGTTACAATGGCACTGAAAAAGTGCCCCCCAAGCCACAGCCGAGCAAGACACCTGCCTGCCCACCCAGCGGCGCTCTTCCTCCTGTCCGAGAAATGCTCATTGTTGTGAGCATTTCTGTTGAGGATTGGCAGCGGGGGTGGGGTGGGGGGGTGTTTGGTTTTTATTCCCCCCATCTGTTGGGTGGTTGCAGCAGGTTTTGGTCACTTCACATGACCCTGGGACACTGTGACCGTCATAAATATGAATCGGTTGCCAAACATCTGAATGTAAATCACAAGACCCTGGAGATGCTGCAACATTCCAGCTGATCAGTGCTTCTTCTGGGCTCAGCAGAAGCAACAGGATCAGCGCCGAGCTCCAGCTGGAGCCTGGCACTGATCCTGGTGCTTCCACTGAGCCCTGACAGCTCCGAAGAAGCGCCGATCAGCTGGAGCCTGGCACTGATCCTGGTGCTTCCGCTGAGCCCTGACAGCTCTGCAGCTCCAGCCATCTCTCACTCAGGCTTGTGCGGTGCTGCCACCAATTCAGCTCATTCCCCTCCCCCGTTACCACTTTTCTAGGATGGCCGCATACCACCTGCCAGGTGCCAATGTACCACAGGTGGTACCCATATCACTGGTTGAAAAGCCCTCATCTAGTCCAACCCCCTGCTCAGGCAGGAACCCTTATACCATTCCAGACAAATGGCTGTCCAGTCTCTTCTTAAAAACTTCCAGTGTTGGAGCATCCACAGCTTCTGGAGGCAGGTTGTTCCACTGATTAATTGTTCTAACTGGCAGGAAATTTCTCCTTAGTTCCAAGTTGCTTTTTTTCTTTTATTAGTTTCTGTCCATTGCTTCTTGTCTTCAGGTACTTTGGAGAATAGGTTGACCTCTCTTTTTTATGGCAGCCCTTTATTGAAACATTGCTATCATGTCACCCTTCATGTGACCTGGATACTAGAGTTCAATCCTGTTGTGGTCTATTGAAAATGTATACTTATAATGTACCAGAGGGAGCCTAGCTGAAGTGTGTAAGCATCCTATGTTATTTAGAACCTGAATGAACAGAACTGTACATTCTGTTCCTGCCCATGTGAGAATGGGGGAAATGGCATTAAATAATCTTCTGAAGATAACCTCTTGGCCACTCTGCTTAGCTCTGCTAATACGTTGTTTTTCTTGATATTTCCTCTACCAAGCACATCCCATAAAAAAATATCACTCACCACAACAATAGCTAAGAATCCTGAAGCTCAGAAAGATTTGCATTGGCATATCAGAAAACAGACTTTTAGCTTTGAATGGTAAAAAACACATTTTTTGGGGGGGAAAGGGAAAATCACACTGATTGGGGCTTGGTAAGATGGAATCAAAACTGGACGCTCACAATTCAGCAAAGTAATTAAGCAACTAATTCAATAAATAGTTTTTGGAGGCTACCTGAAAGTGAATAGAAGGGCATGTCACTTACTTGAAAAGCTGGCATTTCTGAGAGTCAAAAATAGCTGGTGGGCTTTGGAAAAGGGGCAATCTCAATCAAGATAAGCAATTCCTCAGATAAAAATCAGGAAACATTTAAAGATTGACACGTTCAGAGATGCCATGAACATAAACATAGTGCCCAGCCAATTCAGAGGCTGCATTTTAAATCTTGTTGTTTGATGTTCACTTCAAATTCTCATGAGTATTAAGAGCCCATCACTTCTGTCAATCCTTCTAACATCATAGAAGGAAATTTTTTTGGCATAGATTACTGTAATTGTATAGAGATACATAAGATTAAGAAAGTACATGCGTGAGTGTGGAATTTTCCTTCCCCACCTGGACTGCAGCACCTGATCCCAGATCCAGTGTCAATTCCACTGATTTTGGCCTCCTGTAAAGACCTTCCCTAGCTTTAAACGCAACAGATCTGCCAATAGAAATGAAGAGCAAATAGCAGAGAAGAACAACAAAGGTGATGACAGGTCTGGAGGCTACACCGTATGATGAATGTTAAAAGGAAGCACATACGTCTAGCCCAGGGGTGTCAAACTCAATTTCATTGAGGGCCGCATCAGCATTGTGGTTGCCCTCGGGGGGGGCAGGTGGGTGTGGCCAGGGTGGGTGCAGCCTACCGAGTGGGTGTGGATGGAGTGGGTGTGGCCTACTGGGTGGGCATGGCCAGCTCTACATCGTTCACGTCAATGGTGCCTGTGGGGGCCTGGGCAGGAGTGGGACAGATCTGAGGGTCTCTGGCAGAAGGGGGTGGAACCAGAACCACTTGCAAGTGATGATGCATTTCTTCATTCCTTACAAAGGGTGACACCTCCCCAGCATGCACCCAGGGGGCGGGGCCGACACGGCAGGGGCTGGTTCCTCGCTGTTTCCAGACGGATTTGTGGAGCTAAGACTGAATGCGTTTCAGCATAGATGGCCACCACAAAATTGTACATTGGCTCCCTCCTGGCCGGCCTGGACCAGGGTTAAGGCAGCGGGGGGCGTTCCCACACTGTTTCCAGGATGGCTTCGCAGGCCACATGAAACCACTTCACGGGCCACATCCGGCCCCCGGGCCTTGTGTTTGACATGTCTGGTCTAGCCTATCAAAGAAAAGGATAAGGCGTGTCATGATAGATCTTTTCCAATACTTAAAGGGCTGTCACAGAGATGAGGAGGGTCAACCTATTCTCCAAACCACCTGAGGGCAGGACGAGAAGTAATGGGTGGGAGCTTGTGAAAGAGAGATCCAATGTGGAACCAAGCAGAAATTTCCTGACAACGAGAACAATTAATCAATGGAACAGCTTGTCTCCCGGAGTTGTGGGTGTTCCATTTCTGGAGGTTTTCAAGAATAGACAGGACAACTTTTAATTGGGGTGATATGAAGTATCCTGCAGGGGGTTGGACTAGAAGACCTCCAAGGCCCTTTCCAGCCCTGTGATTCTAGAGTGAAATTATTGTTAGCCCTTTGAACTAGGCCAGCTCAGGGAAGGGACAGCTGCTTGATAGTTGTGGGGTAGAGTAACACAATGTGCCAGAATTTCCTTCTGTCCCTTTTGTAACAAAAAGAAACAAGGTGGGTTCTGTTGACTTGTTCTCATATCTTCCTCTTCCCCAGGGTTATCTTTTATTTTCCTTTACTGGTTCCTGAATACTTTCTTCAAGGCTATTATCTTCACTCCCTTCTGCATTTGTAAACAAATTATCCCAAAACAACAGATTGTGGGGCCATTCAGTTTTTACCAAAGCACAGGTCAAGTAAGACATACAGTAAATAAACTTGCAAGAAGTTAAAAAGGTTCATTCATTTCCTTATTTTTACCTTGCCTTTTATTACTTTTATAAATAACTGAAGCTGACAGACATATCTTAATATTCCTTCCCCCTCCTCTTTTTCTTGCAACAACTCTGTGAGGTAAGTTGGGCTGAAAGAGAATGACTGGCCCAAAGTCACCTGGTCAGCTTTCATGGGATAAAAACTCACACTTTTCCAGTTTCTAATCTGGTGCCTTAACCACTGGACCAAACACCAAATGTGTTATTGTGTTATATAATATTTGTCGAAGAGAAGAGAGAGAGAGAGAGAGAGAGAGAGAGAGAGAGAGATGCGCACACAGAAAAACATATATACATGTACTGTATACATATAATGTATATAGATCATTTATATGTTATATGATATGTTAAGCTGAGCAGTGTTTCAAATGATGCAATAGCACCTTGCATCAAGAATCCAAAAAATCCAGCTTGTAATAAAATGTTTGATACTGACAAGATCAGAGATTGTAAAATTCATGATTTTTCTATTTCAAGAATATCACTCTTGAAAAAGCATCTTCAAAGCTGAAGGCATTTTGCACCAGGTATAAATGGCAAAATAAGGCATTTCTTTCCCCTGTCACTCTCCTAATAGTCTTCAATAATAGTTCAAAGTGGTTGATTATTTAGTTATATCCTTAATAGGCCATCCCTCCATCTATTTCTAGGGGGTGGAAGAGCAAACTCCATGTGGTTATTAAGTGTTGAGGAAAAACTATAGGCATTCCTACATCTGTAGATAATTATGTGTGGGAGAAAGGAGAAAGTAGCAGCAAAGTAGTAGAAATTTAACTGGCTAAGTTTTGAGTAATAAGTTAAGTTAGGCATTAGAATATATATTTACTCCTGCTCACTATACCGTAGATAGACATATAAACACTTACCGTATATCACATAAAGTTTTGTAAATACACTTAGTAGTGCTTTGTATAATAATAACTGGCATTTACTCATTTTCTATCTTCTTTCCTATCTATTCCCACCTTCTGACAAATGGAAACAGATTGCAACTGATCGTCTGCACGGTTTTTCCCTTCAAAATCTACATCTTCAGTGGGTTTTCAAACTGTCAAAACTATCCATTTGAGCCTGGAGACTGCTAAGAGATGGTATGGATCTCTTCAGCACTGAGAAATCAAGCAAGAAATTAAGACACAAATTACGTAACCTTCCGCGATTTAATTATTTTATAATTTCTGATAAGATCTAGGTGTGAAGAAGATTGAAGAACTTCAGAAGGAACAAGTGGAAGATGGAAGAAAGGAGGGATTCCTGAGCTCTGCTTCAGCAAAGGAATATAGCAAAGGTGAGCAGGAAAGAGTTGATTTCTTGTTTTCGATCAAGATGAGGAATGAAAGCAACACCTCTCACAAACAGAACCTTACATTAAAACCGATCACAGTTTTTGTGCCTCTACTTTCTCTTGATCTCTTGAGCTGTGGCTCATGCCCCCCCCCCCCTTTAATCCAACGGACATCATGCTGCATAAAGCAGTTTGCCATCTGTTTTACAGCAACAGTGTTTGGGGATACTGCCTCCTTACAATATCTTACAGATAAAATGGATGCTGCTTTTGTGATTGTTCTGTTGACCTCTCTGGTATTAAAATTCAATTTAGTAAAATTCAGCTTACTTTTTCCCTCTGGAGACTATGCTGCAGGCTTCATAGTAGCTACACTCGATTTAATTTTTGGAGTTCTCTGTTTTGCTCGGTCCTTCACTCATGATACCATCTAGAGCTCTGGAGAAGATAAGCCCTTGCATACTCTTAGGCTGATCCTAATCCAAGTCATGCCCAACTTCAAAAGTCTTTGAAATCTCCAGAAGATGCCATGCTGATAAAAGAAACCAGCAACCAAACATTAAGCCATTTTGCCTTTGCTCATAGTAAAGTGGAGACTGTAGACTGCTCACAATCCTTTAGGGCATTCCCACAAACATTGGAATAGATATGTGTTTGTTTCAATAGAAGTGGGATATTTGCTTTGCTGCTTATTCAATAAAATCAGCTGAGAATTTTTGGGCATTTTAAGATGATCGAATGTATTTATGGAATAAGCTTTTGAGAAATACATGAAGTACACAGGTTTAGGGTGAGTTTCAAATAAGTACATGGCTGGGAGGAAATTGTAAACAGTGTTTTCCCTTTTTGTCAGAACTGGAAGGCTTAAACTTTATAACTTAACAAAACCTTTGTTGTGATTACTAATAGATACATATGCAAAAATCCAAGCTTTCTTTCTATTACTTTCTTGTTTAGTTTTCCTTGCTAGCTTTTATTGTTTTCCTTGTTTACTACTTCACTTTTGATGTCTTGATTGCTTTTAAAGAAAGGCAATTAAAAGTTTGGAGCCCTGGGAATTATAGGCAAAGCTTTCAGATACAGTAGGAGAATTCAGATTGTGCAAAGTACTCTATTTTCTCTCCGAACCCAAAAAGATTTACAAAGGTTAACAAAGCAACAGTTCTACAGCAGAATAATTTCAAGTAGTGTTGACTGTTGGATGTCAGATGCTTACAGTGTTATCATTCTAGTAAACAAGATTATTGAGAGATACATATTCTGAAAAGGAAAGCAGGACCAATACCAGAAATGCAGAAAATGCAAATCCACTTAGGTAAAAATGATTCAGCATCTGATAAGGGTCAGAACAGGATCTTGTCCCTCAATCCATTTGTTATAATAGATGTGACTAGCCTGTAGCCCTCCAGCCTCTTGTTCTGCACTCGGAGTCCTTCCTCTGAAATTATGCTGTCAGAACTGGCAACCCACTCAATTATAATGTCACCTTTGTTTAGGCTTCTTTCAACAAGCAAATGTGTCCTAAGAATTTGTAAAGCCTCCAACAAGCTTAATGTACCTAATGTATGGGGAAATAAAATGAATTGAAACAAACAAACAAACAAACAAA
>NW_015387338.1:282863-302424 GCF_001527695.2 Protobothrops mucrosquamatus
AGGTCATCTAGTCCAACCCCCTGCTCAGGCAGGAACCCTACACCATTTCAGACAAATGGCTGTCCAGTCTCTTCTTAAAAACTTCCAGTGTTGGAGCATTCACCGCTTCTGGAGGCAGGTTGTTCCACTGGTTAATTGTTCTAACTGTCAGGAAGTTTCTCCTTAGTTCTAAGTTGCTTCTCTCCTTGATTAGTTTCCATCCGTTGCTTCTCGTCCTTCCTTCAGGCGCCTTGGAGAATAGCTTGACTCCCTCTTCTTTGTGGCAGCCCCTGAGATACTGGAACCCTGCTATCATGTCCCCCCTCGTCCTTCTCTTCGTTAAACTAGACATACCCAATTCCAGCCACCATTCCTTATATGTAAATAGATCGTTTTACGGTTGTGATATTTGCGCTAGTCCCAAGTCCTATCACCGGGATAGTACTCCCGTCGTTTAGCTTCAAAAGGTGCTTTTTCGGGTGTGAATTGAATCACGGTGATGGAAACGGGGTTTTCGGTATATATATATTTTTTTCCCTTCCAGTTTGCAAGGAAAGTATTTCTATAAGCGGCGGGGGGAGGGCTTCTCCCGTCAGCAGAGGGCGCAAGAGAACAAGGAATAGCCTGTCCAAACAACGCAGCTGGACCTCAAGCCAGCGCTCCTTCTCTTCAGTGGTAAAATTGGCGTCGTGGTAGTGTTGGGGGCTTTCTAGGCAGTCCCTTCCCATGGGGTAGAGACTGTCCACTTGCGAAAGGATATTGCACAAAAGCAGAAGGTGAGCTAGGTCAAAGTGCCGTGGACTTGCAAACAAGCCCCGAGGCATTTCCTAACCATTTAAGTTTACTTTTGTCTCAGAACAGTGTTGAGCGAGATCTCGTTTGTCTTGTGTTCAATCGTTTCACCTCAAGAGAGCGTATGCTGAACTTTAACTGTCCACGTTATCTCCAGCCAGCGCGACCACGGCAGTCAACAAAATTGAGGGCGCCAAGTTGGTCAGAAGTTTCTGGGTGGACTTGGAGTCACTGATTGGTTTAGAATTTATTTTACAATATTGTTACACTGCTTCAGAGAAATCCATCAGGATGAGACCGTTTGCTTTATTTATTTATTTAACATTCGTATGCCAACATAATCACAAATAGTACACTAAACGAATAGTAATACATAATAGATACAATGTTAGACACCCAAAAAGTATACCCGGTGCCAACTCCCAAAGGTTTTCAGAAAAGTCAGTTTTAACTTTTTCCAGAAGTGGGATAATACTGGAGTCAATCAAACTTCCAAAGGGAGCCAGTTAGAGTGTTATGATGTCAAGCAAAAGCTCCCATTGCCATGATCTTTCTCCATCCTCCTTCTGGGTCTCAGCCACATTCTCTATTTTTGTCCCATGGTAGACAGGTTGAGGGGTAGAGTCTAGGGCAGGGGTCCCCAACCCCCGGTCCGTGGACCAGTACCAGGCCCCGGCATGCCAGCAACCGGTCCGCACAAAGAAGCAAAGTCCCATCCATGGGATGCAGGCAGCACACAAAACCACGCACCCTCTGGTCCATGGAAAAACCTCTCTCCACGGAACTGGTCCCTGATGCACAAAAGGTTGGGGACCTCTGGTCTAGAGGTTTTCTCACAGGGAGAAAAGAGCATCTTTTCACTTCAAAGACTTCCCCAAACAGATTTTCCCCAGAAGCTTCATATACAGGTAATCCTTGACTTACAACCATTAGTTTAGAGACTGTTGAAAGTTACAACAGCACTGAAAAAAGTGACTTATGACCATTTTTCACACTTATGACCATTGCAGCATCCCTGTGGTCATGTGATCAAAATTTGGATACTTGGTAACTGGCTGATATTTATGACGTTTGCAGTGTCCCAGGGTCATGTGATCACTTTTTGCGACCTTCTGACAAGCAAAGTCAATAGAGAAGCCAGGTTCACTTTACAACTGTGTTACTAACTTAACAACTGCACTGATTCACTTAACAACTGTGGCAAGAAAAGCTGCAAAATGGGGTAAAACTCACTTAACATCTGTCTTGCTTAACAATAGACATTTTAGGCTCAATTGTGGTCATAAGTTGAGGATTACCTGTAGAAGGGAGGAGACTGAATCCCACAGCACTCCATGAAGAGTAACCATCAGCCCAATGTCTCTTCCCGCATCTAAAACTGTCACAAAGAAAAGAGCAGGGCTCCTAACTCTGCCTTCAACTCTCAGCCTTTACAGTTAGGGCAAAGAATACCATGATTGATCAAAGGCAACCAAGAGGTCTCTATCCATCCAGGTCCCAACAAGACTCATCCATCAATGACCAATGCTATTTCCATTCTTCCATACTTTTCTTTGCAGAGCTCCAATATTCAGAGCTTACGGGAAGTTTATAATTGATGAGAATGTTTACCTCACCGTACCTACCATCATCTCTAGCAAAATTGAGATTTACTCTCCAGAACCAAAGTATTACTTGCCAAGTTTGAAAAAGACCAAGCTATTAAGGATGACCTTAATTCTTCTTTAAAGCAATAGGGATAGCATGGACTAAATTATACAGTGGTACCTTGGTACTCAACTGCTTTGAAAGTCATCAAATTTGATACTCAATGCGTTTATACACGAACATTTTGTTCCAGTACTCAAGGTTTGTTTGGTACTTAACACACAAGCTAGAACTTGTCAGTGTTGGCTGCTTTGTGACTCACTACATTATTCCTTGTGGGGGAAATTTGTTTGTACTCATTGTTTTTGGCACCTATCATGCTTCCAGAAACCAATTAACTATGAGTATCGAAGTACCACTGTATAGCATTTTATTTCTGAGTAGAGGAAACAAATTATAGTAAGTCAAATCAGTGTCCATAGCAGATAAAGCAAGTTAACCATTTAAGCATTGCATGGATCTTATGCTCAGGAACACAAAAATCAGTAAATAAAAAAGGTTATTTTACCTTTTCCATACCTGTGCTAGTACCAAGTCCAATCACCGGGATAGTGTTCCCGTCGTTCAGTCTCAGACGGTGGCTTTCAGAGGTAAATTGCATCATGGCGATGGAAATAGGGCTTTCTGTAGTTTTCCTCCTGCTTCTGCAACCAAACTCCCCAAGGAAATGACAGTCTTCTATATGTGTAATTTCTTCTTGGGTAATTTCTTGGGCAATTTCCTCTCTCAGCAGAGGGTGCAAGAGAACAGAAAAGTCCTGTGCAACTAACTGCTGCTCAATCTGTTGTAGATCAATGAGCAAATATTTGCTCTGTTAAAGACTGATATTGGTGTCCTTGGCATTTCATTGGCAGAAATTACTGGGAGGCGGTTCCCTTCTACAGGGCAAAGACTGCCCAACCTTAAAAGTACTTGAAATGCAGCCTTTAGGTTCTAAGTGACTTGGATGAATGAAGATTGTCAGTGTGATAGAAAGAAAGGTAGCTACAGTCCAACTTTAGCCAAGCCCTTTGTAAATCTTATTTTATCATCTCCACTGAATGCCTAGTGTGAACAGCTGGTGGTGATTGTGGCTGCTAACACTAAAGATAGCATTTAAACTTATATACCACTTCATAGTGCGTTCAGCCCTCTCTAAGATTGTTGAGGGAAATATGTTGACTTTGTAAACTACAAAGTCAACATATTTCCCTCAACAATCTGGGTCCTTATTTTACCAACCTTGAAAGGAAGGTCAACCTTGAGCCCATCAGGATCGAACTCCTGATTGTGGGCAGAGTTAACCTGCAATACTGCATTTGAACCATTGTGCCACCAGCGCTCCATGATCCTCTTGAAGGGTAGGGGCAGGATGAAAGTTTTGCACTGCAGCTTCTCCTTCTCCATCACCACAGACAAAGAAATGTTGCACTGAGGGCGATATGGAGTTATCCCTGACCCAAGTAGCTTCATGGAGATGTGATGATATTGGGATTTGATCAGGAGAACAATTAACAGGCAACCTTTTTACCCAAGGCAGAGACTATCAATATTATGAAAGTACATTGTGAAAATGCAGCTGTGGGGTCTGAGTGGCCTGTCTAGTATCAGTAGTATCATTGGGGTCATCAACCGGCAGAACTGGACTATTATGCTGTATGAACCCAGTTAATGAGATTTAAACAAAGAGCAGAGAAACTTTAGACAAGTTACTGATATGGTTTTTATCCAAGCAGTCATATTTGTCTAATAATGTACAGGTAGTCCTTAACTTATGACACTTAGTGATTGTTCAAAGGTACAACGGCACTGAAAAAAGTGACTTATGACCCTTTTTCACACTTATGGACCATTGCAGCATCCCCATAGTCAAGTGATCAGAATTCAGATGCTTGGCAATTAACTCATATTTATGACGGTTGCAGTATCCCAAGGTCATGTGATCACCTTTTGCGACCTTCTGACAAGCAAAGTCAATGGGGGAGCCAGATTCACTTAACCACCGTGTTACTAACTTAACAACTGCAGTGATTCACTTAACAACTGTAGCAAGAAAGGTCATAAAATGGGGCAAAACTGACTTAACAAATGTGTCACGGAAATGTTGGGCTCAGTTGTGGTCATAAGTTGAGGACTACCTGTATTGTGAATGTTGCAAGTCTCCCAGACATTTTTTGAAGTTGGACAGTCTTCAAAACTAATAAATCTAATAAAATATCTTATATGCATGATAAATCTATGGAGAAAACCTCTCATTCTAACATTTCTGTACAAGCAAATTAACACATGCATGTAAGTATAGAATTCTTTATATGCAAGTGAATTAGCATTGTATTTATTTATCAAACTATCTGCATACTTTTTACCAGGAAGCCTCCAATATGGTATGAAATGCAAAATTAAATAAAATTCAATTTAAAAGACTTCAAAGGAAAAGAATAAACAAGCAACACTAGAATGGAGGCAACATTTTGTTCCTTTTACCAGTCACTGAAAACAAGAAAATAAAAAATTGCTAATAGATCAGAAAAGTGGGGAAAACTTGGCATTTTCTTTTGTAATGCTTTTAATGGAAACTTGTTTGTTTATTTATCACTTTTAAACCCACCAGATGAACCACAAATTCCCAGCAGTTCATGCTAATAAAAGCAATACGGTACATTAAAATTGAAGATGTCACAATAAAAATCAATATAGATTTAACATATATTACTTTGGCTCTAATAGAGCCATCAATCTCCAATATGTTCTGAACTAAATAAGAATACTGCATAAAACTCCAGATAAAACAATGGCAACAATAACACATTAAAATGTAAATCTTATCTACTGAATTAAGCTAATGAAGACTGTATAGCACAAAAAGAAACATAATCATTAACTAATGTTTGCAAATCAAACTGTTACCAAAGGACTCTGCTTTGGACTTCTTGCCTCTTAAAAATAAGGGAATATTCCTCCAGAAAAATACAGATGCATAAAACAGAATACAAACATGACATATATAGCAGTAGCAATAGCACAGATTTATATATTGCTTCATAGTCCTTCACGACACTCTCTGAGCGGTTTACAGTGTTAGCATATTGCCCTGAGCAATATAGGTCCTCCTTTTACTGATCTCAGAAGGATGGAAGGCTGAGTCAACCTCAAGCCCATCAGGGTCGAACTCCAGATTATGGGCAGAGTTAGCCTGTAATGTGGCATTCTAACCACTGCACCACCAGGTTTCTTATATCATATATATGATATAATCCCTGTGCTTAGTCATCCAGGCCCTAGTCATCTCACGGTTGGACTATTGTAATACGGTCTTTATGGGGTTAGCCTTGAAGAGCATTCAGAAGGTACAGTTGGTGCAGAGTGCAATGGCATAGGCAGTTCTTGGGGCCCCAGAAATGGCCCACTGCTCCATGAGCTGCATTGGCTCCCACTTTGCTCCCAGGTGCAATTCAAAGTGCTGGTAATCACCTTTAAAGCCCTTCATGGCACGGGTCCAGGCTACTTGACAGACCATCTCATCCCACTGGGATTGGCCCATCCCACTTTTGCGGGCATAGGAGGCAGGCTGCAGATCCCATCGGCTCAATTATTCTGGCCAGTGGAATCCTGGAGAAGGGCCTTGTGAGGTCAATGTGAGGTCGACCCCAACTCTCCTGACCTTTCATAAGTACCAAAGATATGGCTCTGCCCCAATGGGAAAGCATCACAGTGGAGGTGGTTGATCAAATGACAGCAGATCTATATGGGGCACAATGACTCAACAGTTGAAGATACTGAGCTTGTCAGCTGGAAAGCTGACCGCCCGTGTTTGAGACCCGAGCACTGTGCAATGGGGTGAGCCCCTTGCTCCTGCCCAACTAGCTGTTTGAAACCATACAAATGCAAGTAGATAAATAGGTACCACATTCTGTGTGCCTTTTGCATATACTGTAGCGCTCTTGGCCACATGGCCACAGAAATTTCTTCAGACAATAGTGGCTCCCTCGGCCGAGAAACAAAGATGAGCACCGCACCCTAGAGTTGGACAAGACTGGACAGGGAAACTTTTACCTATATATATATATTTCATTGTAAGCCATCCAGAGTTACCTTGTGGTAAGATGGGCGGGCCAATACATTTATAAATAAACAAACAAACAAACAAACAAATAAATAAAATACACCACATGCAGTGTGTGTTTGTGTATGTTTGTGTATGTGTATGTGTGTCTCTGTGTTTCTGTGTGTATGTGTGTAATAAAATAGTTAACTTAGTAATATAACATCACTTATAAATTACTACCAATTTTGACTACTATACCGGCAAAATAATTTTTCATGGCCTCATCTACGAATGTATAAAGGCAGTGTGATGGCTAATTGGTTAAGATGCTGGGTTTGTCAGCTGGAAAGCTGGCAGGTACAAGACCCAAATGCCATTTGACAGGGTGAGCTCCCGTCCTGGCCCCAGCTCCTGCCATCTAGCTGTTTGAAAGTATGCAAAAGTGAGTAGATAAATAGATACCACTATGGTGAGAAGGTAAGAGCTCTCTGTGATGTGCTGCTGGCCACACATGACCATGGAAATGTCTTCGGAAAGTGCTGGCTCAATGGCCTTGAAATGGAGATGAGTACCACCTCTATAGTTGGCAATGACTAGCAGAGTAAAATCCGCAGGACTCCTTTATCTTATTACCATCTACAAATTATCACATCTACCTTCAAAGATTGTTCTAAAGCTTGAAATTTTGTCTTCTTTTCTTTTCTTTTTTTAAAGTATACTACAGTTTCGAGTGTTTTAGAAACCCCTGTATGAAGCCACTCTATCTCAGCACTTCAGAAGAATCTCACCCTTTTTAGTTATTTTATGAAAACGTTTTAATATCATAGCTGATCAGATCAAAGGTAATCATCTCTATTTTATGGCACATTCCAGTTGACCTTTGAATACTTTATCTCAGAGGTAAGTAAACGTAATATTTGCAACATGCTTGGAACATATACTTTATCTCTTACTTCTATCACAGAGCTAATTTGTCTTGGATCTTTGTCCCTTGGCTATTGGATGAAATATGAACACAGTGTCAAGCACAACAATATTACGGCATTCTGCAGCATTCAATGGTGATAAATTTTTAAAATGTCTATGGACAGCAGGTCTGATAAAAGCAATGAAGGCCTTTTTTTTGTTGTTAATGGGATTTTTTAAAAAAACACTCCTCAGGAGATTATGAATCATTGTTGTGTACATTAACTTGTGTAGCGGAGCTGGAGTGAGATTGGGGCCGGCTGAGAGGCTTTGCTGGAGCCCTGACGATCCAGCAGGGAGATGAGGAGCTCCGGCAGCTGCCGTTGGTCTGGCAGCGGGGTGTGACCCTGGGGAGGGATCAAAAAAGGAGGAGCAAGTCAACTGAGGGGAAAGAAAAGGAAAAAGAAAGAAACGGAAGGTGGCGATATTTGGACATGGGGCAAAGCAAGCTGGGACGAAGAGAGAGAGAGAACATACGATTCTGATCACCCAAGTTTTAAATAACATGGGATGCTGACACACATCAACCAAGCTCCCTACAGCATAGACTTACCATTTTGAATCACATGAGGAATGTCCACAGAAGACTATATAAGTTAATCTGAGTTTAACCAATATAACAGACCTTTAGCGGATCACATGAAGAAACAATAATCAATCTGTAGATCTTATATGGGACATCACCATGTGAGGAGGATGTTGAAATGAAACGTATTTGTAGATTAAAGATGCTCGGAGCCTAAAATCTAATTTCTTCTCTGTTGAAAGATTTGAAAAAGATAGATACGTTTACAGAGTAGAATAGATGACTAATAAATTGTAGTGCAGCCATTCTCAAATATTTGAAAAGCTATTATAAAAATAATGAATCAAATTGTTCTTCAACGAGGGTGGGCATTTTTCCTTTATCCCCCTTATCTCCAAGAACTCTGGGAGACATGACACTTATGTGGTGTGTTCCTCTAGAGCAGGGCTTTTCAACCAGTGGTATGGGTACCACCTGTGGTACATTGGCACCTGGGAGGTGGTACGCGACCATCCTAGAAAAGTGGTAGTGGGGGAGGGGAATGAGCTGAACCGGTGGCAGCACCGCACAAGCCTGAGCGAGAGATGGCTGGAGCTGCAGGGCTATCAGGGCTCAGCGGAAGCACCAGGATCAGCGCCAGGCTCCAGCTGATCGGCGCTTCTTCAGGGTTGTCAGGGCTCAGCGGAAGCACCAGGATCAGCGCCGGGCTCCAGCTGGAGCTCGGCGCTGATCCTGGCGCTTCTGCTGAGCCCAGAAGAAGCATCGATCAGCTGGAATGTTGCAGCATCTCCAGGGTCTTGTGATTTACATTCAGATGTTTGGCAACTGATTCATATTTATGACGGTCAAAGTGTCCCAGGGTCATGTGAAGTGACCAAAACCTGCTGCAACCACCCAGCAGACTGGGGGAATAAAAACCAAACACCCCCCCACCCCCACTGCCAATCCCCAACAGAAATGCTCACAACAATGAAAACCTCAAACAGGAGGAAGAGTGCCGCTGGGTGGACAGGCAGGTGTCTTGCTCGGCTGTGGCTTGGGGGCCACTTTTTTCAGTGCCATTGTAACTTCAAACAGTCATTAAGCGAACTGTTATAAGTCGAGGACTACCTGTACTTTATCACTTTTTTCCTTTTTTTTGTCACCAGGTTTTTGACACCTTGCTAGGCGACTGGTGGTACTCGGATATTGCCAAATCCTAAAAGTGGTACAATGGGTGAAAAGGTTGAAAAGCCCTGTGAATCTAGACTAGGATGGTGCTGTTTTGATCTGTAAAGTAGCAGTGAGTTAAAAAATAATAATGCTTTTTAATCCTGGAAAATGATACATTCCCACTAGAACAATTTTTCTGACACCGACTGGCTATGCATATTAGTGAACATGTTCTTTGTGGCAGTCATCAACCTCTGTTCTCTGTAAGGGTCTATAGAGACCACCAGCAGAGACCACAAGCAGAACACAGAAACAGTGGCAACCCAAAGCAGAGGACAGAGCAGTCCTCAAAAACCTAAACAGATAAGGGCTGAATGGATAAAGCGGCAAGATGTACAGAAATGTAAAGAATTGCTAGAGAACAGAGGACAGTAAATACCAACCCAATAAAGATACTAGACAACCAGATCAAGAGAATTCTCAACGACCTCATCAAGAAATGTTAAATCACAAAAGAAAAACAACCGCAGATGAAAAGCAGTGGACCTGTCCTTCCATATTTTTATGGAGGCCCCAAAATAGGGTTTCTTTTTTCTTTCTTTTTTATTCTGCTGTTATAAATTTTAATACTTGGCATTATTTCAATACAGTGGATATTATTAAAGTTCTGTTACTTGGATATCTTAGAGTACTGAAAATAGAAAGAAGAGAAAAATATATCTATCAATATTAATTACAAGATAGCAATATTAATAAATTTAAGATAGCAATATTACAAGCATGAAATCATTTGGCTTTTTTCCTTCAAAGTTGAGCGTAAAACAAAAAAAAGAATGCTGTGACTTAAAGGTTTTATTCTTAAGCCACAGCAGTTATTTAATATTAAAATCTCTCTTGTGTTATGTTTGTGTGTGTGTTAATGAAAGGAAACAATAGATCAGTGGTTCTCAACCTTTTTAATGCCGCGACCCCAACCGGTCGTAAGTCGAGGACTAAACCGGCCGTAAGTCGAGGACTAAACCGGTCGTAAGTCGAGGACTACCCAGCCGGTCGTAAGTCAAGGACTTTCCCTGCCCGGGAGCGCCGCGCATGCGTGGTTCCGCCCCCTGCGCCGGCCGAGGCGTAGCTGGCAAGCGGCAGAGACGGAGCAGGCCGACCACCAGCTGGCCCAGCCCAAGGGAGGTAAGGCACCCGCCGGAAAAGGGGAAAAAATGGCGGACAAAAAAAAATGGTGGACAACCTTGCTTGGCGACCCCCGTGAAATGGTCAATCGACCCCAAATGGGGTCCCGACCCACAGGTTGAGAACCACTGCAATAGATGAATGGCACACATTTAATAAGAAATAAAATACTAAAAAAGAGGGGGGGGAAGAATGAAAAAAAGTATTAGGTTTATGATCTTCCCCTTATAATAGATATACTGATTTGCAATATTTATATACATTCAGCATCCTTACAAGCCGAACAATAAGTGATTATACATGCTATGTGACTTGCATGAGAGATTTTCAAGCAGACACTGAAGGCCCTCATCAGAGACACTGTGCTAACATACGTTTTGCATTCGTTGAAAGTTGACAAATCAGTTTGGAAATTACTTTCACCTTTGTTTCTAACAAGGTGGAATTTTTCATCCTGTTTTCCTTATGTCTACCATGATAGCTTCCAATTGACTACCTATGCCTTTGAAATAGACAGCCACCAAACTCTTGCAAGTTTTCTTGAGTCTGCTTTTTATATCTTCTATCTGCTCCTAAGCTGCCCTTTGTTCACCATCTGATATAGCTACTGGCATCTCTTATCATGCTGTAGAAGAGATTAGCAAAGCACTTAAATATTTAACAGGGCTATATAATTGTAAATATTATCTGTTGCTTCAGCTATAACCATAATGCTGATTTTGCTTAAAGACCATTTATTTATACTTCACTGTAGTAGCTGCATTATATATTCCTTTGTAGTCCTCAGGTTGCTTTGTTTTATTAACATTGTAAACAGTGCCCATATCTAACAGATTATTGGGAAATGCATATAAAGTCTATTCTGTATCCATCATCTCAGCATTTTTGTATTATCCTCTGGCCAAAATGTACTATCTAATCTTTTGCAGAAATTAAATCCAATCACCTAAGCTGATGTCTACTTCCAGCTAAATGAAGGGTTTTTAAAACAGAGCACAATTAGAACAAACACATTAGATCAGTGGTTCTCAACCTGTGGGTTGGGACCCCATTTGGGGTCGATCGACCATTTCATGGGGGTCGCCAAGCAAGGCTGTCCGCCATTTTTTTTGTCCGCCATTTTTTTTGTCTGCCATTTTTTTCCCCCTTTTCCGGCGGGTGCCTTACCTCCCTTGGGCTGGGCCAGCTGGTGGTCGGCCTGCTCCGTCTCTGCCACTTGCCAGCTACGCCTCGGCCGGCACAGGGGGTGGAACCACGCATGCGCGGCGCTCCCGGGCAGGGAAAGTCCTTGACTTACGACCGGTTGGATAGTCCTCGACTTATGACCGGTTTAGTCCTCAACTTACGACCGGTTTAGTCCTCGACTTACGACCGGTTTAGTCCTCAACTTACGACCGGTTTAGTCCTTGACTTACGACCGGTTGGGGTTGCGGCATTAAAAAGGTTGAGAACCACTGCATTAGATGATGTGTCTATTGTGTGTTATTCTAATATAGCCCTTAACTTCTCTGACCATTGACTCTCTTGGCTGTGGCTGATGAGAGTTAAAGTCCACCACCTCTGGGAAGGCCAAATGTTCTCTTCCCTTATTTGAAATTTTGACTATTGTCATATGAGCCTTAGACAAGGAGAAACTAATCAAGGAGCTTGCCAAGAATTTCGCTATACCTCGTATCCAAAACAAAAAAGTCACAAAAAACCTCTGACTCCATCTAGATAAAATTAACTCCAAGGCCTCCTAGGGGCTAAAATATATTATTATGCTATATTAGAATTGTATCAGTGTCTTTGAAGGAAGACCTGGCCAGAAATGCATGCTGCTTAAAGGCTTACAAGAGTTCCATGGGTCTATTCTGATTCTCATTCCTGAGTTTAATACTGACTGCTTGCCTGGATTGTTTAACTAAAGTAACTGAATAAGCAGAAAAACTGCATGCCAGTATTTCCCTGAAATATGCTACCTGATAATATCCATTCCAGCTGTCAGACCACCCCAAAACAAAATATTCCATCTGTTCAGTATCCTTTAATGTATAACTGAAAAGGCTGAGAAATGAACTTAAAGACAGGGGCAGAGTGGTGTCCTCATTTTTGTTTCTTCTAGAAACTAGCTATGAAGAATTCCAGACTTTGCCTTAATAATAATATTTATTGGAAAAGCTTCATTTGACTACTAGAAAGCTCTTGGCACTTTTCCAGTAAGTGCTAACAATCTTACTACTTTGGAATAAAAGAAGAGGTAGAAGAGAAGAGAAAGAGAAAGAAGAGGAAAGAAAAAAGCAAAGTTTTTGCTTGTGAATCCTTACAAAGGCTTTTTGTTAAAATAATGGCATCAAATAAAAGAAAGGCTACAAATATTTTGTCCTTTGTTTTTCTAAGCTCCTTCCAAAAATTTTCTCATGATTTTCCCAACTGGGCGCCCCTTCAGATACATAGGGAATTCAGCTCCAAGGATCTGGATGTCAAGTTATCTGTAAACATTTAGTCTGACCAAAGAAAAATAATGGTCACAAATGGGCAACATGCTGGGACATATTGCTGAGGCTCAATTAAGGGCAAAAGGAATTTTCTGGGTATTAAGGCTATCCTTCTTCGCCAAATTGTTCTGATGATGCCATTGATGGACAGTAGTCAATTATCATTATTGTACATTATCACCCTTCTTCCAAAGAGGTGAGGGCGGCATATACATGGCATTCTCTTCTTCATAAGATATCATGACAACAACTCTGAGATGGAGGTAGAAGAGAGAGAAAGAAGCACAGAATGATTGGTCCATGGTATCTAGTGAGAACCATGGCTGAGTGAATATTAGAATATTGAGGTTTCTGTACCTCAGTTCCTCTGATTCCAATATCAATGTACTCAGGTCTATATGGATCATTCTGACTATTTATGAATCTCTTCTCTGCCTCCTTTCCTTGAAAGTCTTCATCTACATCGGGGGTGTCAAACGCGCAATATCATGTGACGTGTCGCGGTTTCGCTATGATGAATCCGGCCCGCGGTCGGCAGTTTGATACCCCTAATCTACATGTAGTAGCCCAGGTAGAATGAGCAGGAATGAAATTTATCAAAATTAATTACAGCTGACAAACTGCCTGTTTTCTAGGGTGACCAGGTCCAGGCTACAAAAATCCAGCCAAGGCATACTGCAAATTCTAACTATTTGATGCCATATCTGATGGTTTTATGCTTTCCTCTGCATGGACTAGAAAAGAAAAATAGTCTTTGGCAGAGGATGAGTAGTGTGTAAAATAATAAGCTTCTTGGACCTTTTGTCATGGTTTGACTGCTTGTAGAGAGAGTTCCCAGGTAGCTGAAAGTCTTTAACAGAGTGTGAGCTGGTAGGCAAAACACTACACTATTTTTATCTTCTTCTCCTATATCAGACATGTCAAACTTGCAACGTCATTTGACATCGCGCGACGTATCGGAACTTTTCCCCCATTGCCGGCAATGGGGTGGGCATTTGGCCTGCGGGCCGGCGGTTTGACACTCCTGTCCTAGATTATCAGCTTTAATGAGGCCAATTGTTTTGAAAGTCCAGTTTCCCTTTTCAGACAGAAGACACGGTCTAAACGGATGTATCTCTCATTTGATCAAAACTATGGCTGCACTGTTATCCCTTTAGTCTGATGCTTTATTCTACCCCAGCAGATTGGGTGGTGCACTGAACTAAAGTGTGGGAGCAACTCAAAATCTATACACAACTGGTTGTGAAATCACTGCTCAGCCACAGTTGTTGTTGATTGGCCTTATTCCAGCTACTTATCTCTCCACCTAACCAGGAATCTTGATATTGACAAGAATCATATGAGCTAATCGGGTAGATGTGCTCCTCCCAAAATGCCACCGGGACATGGCAAGTCATAAATATCAGGAAAGCACCCTGCAGGACTAAAAGAAAAATAACTTGTTCATAAGACTGAGGCACTCAGTTTCTTGCACCATCCATTTTACAGGAGAAAAACAGTGAACTCAGCTGAAAAGCATGAATATTTGACTTAGACTCCAAGTGACAAATAAATGATTTGACATTATTAGAACAACAGTAAACAGAAAGTAAGCTAGTGATACCCAGAGAAACAGACACAAACTACATCATGCCTGTATACATGCACACCCTGAGCAAAATATTATTTACATTTGTACACACCTATGAACCCCAAGCCAAACACGTCATTACAAATATATCCAAAACATACAAAAATATGTGGGCAAAAAGAACAACATGAACCCCAAATCCAACTCTAAGCAGAAGACATCCCTAATATTTGCAAGTAGCAAATACACCATGTCAATACAGCCCAGCTTTGTTACAAAAAAGGTAAAGAGGCACAAGCTGACTTTATTCATCATCACCTCACTGGATGTTCTTGCAGATCCCAAAGCTAAACTTTGCACTATTGCGACCGTCCAAGTTTATTTTCCAAAATATGCCCCTGCAGTTCACGTGGAGTCTCTATTCCCCCCCCCGAAATAAAGATGAAGGGGGTGTTCTGTTTTGTGCGTTGGTAAGGCATTGAGACGAGGCAGGAGTAACAACAGTTGCTTCTTTATTTAATCTTTAACAGAACAACACAAAATGGCGTGGATCCCTTTTATACCCCCTTACAGGGAGCAGCATCAACCAATCAATGCAACGTATCTTTCCCGCCTTGAGCATGCGCAATAGGCTGGAGACAGCCTGTCTGGCTAGGGCAGCCACGTGGTCTGCCCGGGTCTCTCTGCAGCTTCCTGCACCTGCTGTGTCAATCACAGCCCAGGACATAACAGGGGGCAAAGAGTGTTAACATTTAGAAAAAAATACACCAACCTAGAGAATGGGATAGGGATCCTAAGGAAAGAGGTTGGGTGCACGTAGGTGATATAGAGGGAGACCTGAGGCTTAGGGCTGTCAGGAGGACAAAATCCAGAAGCTGCAGAAAGATATCTTCTTGAAGGACAAGATAAGGATGATTGGGAGTAAGAATCAGTGAATTGAATAGTAGAGCCAGAAGGAGAAAAAGATTGATGAAAGTGACTGGATAAACAATGGTGGTAGCCAGGGAGCTGGTTGAGGAAAGTGAAGGATTGACAGGAAGGAGATATTGGGGATCCATTTGCAGGAAAGGATAAAGGGCTATTGAGTGTGCACCATTAGTACTGAAGCAAAGTGCCACAGTATTTTGTCCAAAGAATCTATGCATGTGCCACAAAGAAGAGGAGGGTCAACCTATTCTTCAAAGCACCTGAAGACAGGACAAGAAGCACTGGATGGAACCTAATCAAGGAGAGAACCAACCAAGAGGATGCTACAATGGTCATAAGTGCGAAAAATGGTCATGACTTTTTTTCAGTGCCATCATAACTTTGAACAGCCACTAAATGAACTGTTGTAAGTCAAGGATTACCTGTACCTGCAGCCATAAAATTTATTTCAAGCAAAACCTTTGGCATACCTTCTCCATGGGTACAACTTGTCTCCTATTCTAACTAGAGGGCACTCTAATCAGTATCAGTAGAGTTCCTTGACTATCATATAACAGATATAGTAATGTCTCATATTGGTTTATCTATCATGATCACATATGTGACTGCAGCTACCTTTAGCAGATGTTGTATTAAATGTGTTCACTTGTGTATAAAGTTAAGGGCCACAGTTATTTGTAATGACAGAATGTATACAGGTGGTTGGGTACTTGCCTTTTTGAACTGTCCTGGATTTTCCCATCCCTTTGTCAACAGCAAAAGATAGATTAAAAACTGCTGTTCTTACATCTGAAGTTTATGTTTCACACTCCTGGAATATGTCATATTTTGAATACTTATTTATTTAAAGATTGTTGGACAATAAATGTCAATGTTTTAAAATTAATGTCAGTAATTTCAGTGTTATGAGTGTAATCTTTCTGCAGAAAAAGGGAGGTACCAGAAGACTGCAGAAGAGTTTGTGTTATTCCAATCTTTAAAAAGGAGGGGAAAAGTAGATCCAGGAAACTACAGACATATCAGTTTGACATCTGTATATGGGGAAATCTTCAGAAAGATATTTAAGCAGAAGGGTGGTAAGCAGTTAGAAAAGAATACATTCAAGCACTAGAAGCCAGAATAGGCTTGTTAAAAATAAGCCATGTCAAAAAAAATTCTTATTGTTTGTTTTGACAAAGTGATTAGATTAGTAGACCAAGGGAATGTGGAGGTGGAGGTGGTTAAAAGTCATTAAGCCATTTGATAAAATTGATCAGAGCACTCTTCTTGATGAAATGGAACCATGGGCCCACTGAGATGGATTCAATTGGTTATACAACCATAGTCAGTGTATGGTCTTTAATGAGTCTATGTCAACATGGAGTAGGCTATCTTAGGGTTCTGCCCTGGGTCCTGTGCTCTTCAACATTTTTATAAATAACTTAGATAAGCAGATAGAAGAAATGCTCATTCAATTTGCAGGTAATTGCTACCACCTCATGTTTCAAAACGGTCTAGATGGATTTGAACATTGGGCCTTATTTAACAAAATGCTGTTTGGCAGTGAGAAATGTAAGGTTTTGCACTTAGGCATGGAAAAAACCCCAGATTCTTAGCTACAAAAGAGGCAATATCAGGCTTGGCAGTATATATGACCCAGCAGAATGCTACAGCTGCCAAAAGAACCAAAACAGTCTTGAGCCTTATCAACAGAGGTATAATGTTGAGATCAGAGGAAATGAGAATTCTGCTGTACACTATACTGGTCAGAACTGCACTTAAATACTGTGTCCTGTTTTGAAGAATATTGAGGGTCTGCAAAGAGTGCAGAGAAGAGCAAAAAAAATAGTGTGGGGCATCCTATGAGGAATGGCTAGAAGAACCAGATATGGTTAGCCTAAAGAGAAGTAGACTGATAGCAGTCTTCCAATATTTGAAAGGCTATCATATGGATCAAGATAAGGATTTTTATGTAGTGCCTGGGGGTAGAACAAGAAATAATGGGTGGAAGCTTTACAAGAGAACTTCAAACTTGAAATAAAGAATAAGTTCCTGACTGTGAGACATTTTGCACATCATTTATTGCATGTTGGTCTATGTTCTGTGATAAGCCAGCCTAATGATTAATTTCTGATTCACTGTAATTTCTCAGTCATTGTATTGCATGACCCCATAAAATGATTAATCCAGTAATTAAATGTTAGGCATATTGTTATCATAACAGCTTTTAGCATTAGCTAGTGGAAATAAGTTATAAGACATTGATTCCAACATTTTTCTCTTTTAATTAAATATTTTCTAGCTCTGTTACATTTTACCTATTGTATCTTATCTATGCAGATTTATTCAGTTCAAATTGTCATAAATGTTTCAAATAAATAAATAAATCCAGGTGAGAGTATGCAACTCATGATTTATATTTCAACATGTTTTGGACTACAACTTCCATGATGACTGAAATGCTGGGAGTTGCAGTTTAATATATCTGGATGCTGGGGGGAAAACTCACTTTGAATGTTTTGGAAAGAGCTGATATATTCAAGGGACATTTGCTCCTTAACAACATGTTTAGGATCTTTTGCTTACTTAATGCTAATTTACAGAAACTACAATGGAGACACTTTATTAAAATTGATGGAGTGCCACTGACACCTTGTGGTTATTTATATCAAGAAAACTTCCTGCACAACGGAAAGACACTGGGGCAATTTTGAACTGCAGCCTAAGCCTCTAGACTGCCCTTTGGATGCTGGTTGTTTAAGCCAACTTGAGAAATTGTAGTCCACGTTGCAGTGGCTTAGGAATGCTCGGTCTAGATCAAGGGTGTCCAACCTTGGCAAATTTAAGATTTGTGGACTTCAATTCCCATTATTCTGTTCTCGCTGATTCTGATGTCTTTCCTATGTCTTTCCTAGATAGTTGAAAACCTGAATGTTTTCATACACAGAATAACAGAATTACAGAAACACAGCATTGGAAGGGACCTTGAAGGTCTTCTAGTCCAACCCCCTGCTCAGGCAGGAAACCCTATACCATTTCAGACAAATGCTTGTCCAATCTCTTCTTAAAAACTTCTAGTGTTGGAATACCCACAACGTCTGGAGGCAGGTTGTTCCACTGATTAATTGTTCTAACTGTCAGGAAGTTTCTCCTTAGTTCTAGGTTGCTTCTCTCCTTGATTAGTTTCCATCCATTGCTTCTTGTCCTGCCTTCAGGCGTTTTGGAGAATAGCTTGACTTCCTCTTCTTTGTGGCAGCCCCTGAGATATTGGAACACTGCTACCATGTTACCCCTCATCCTTCTCTTCATTAAACTAGACATACCCAATTCTGGCAACTGTTATATGTATTATCTTCCAGTCCCCTAATCATGCACTCTTTTTAGATTCATAATTTTTTTTTAATATTGTGATGACTAAAACTGGATGCAATATACCTGGTGTGGTCTTACCAAGGCATTATAAAGTGGTATTAACACTTCACGTAGTCTTGATTTATCCCCTTTGATACTAAGACAGTCTTTTTCTTTTTCTTTCTTTTCTTTCTTTCTTTGCCTTCCTCTTAGGGTGCCATTGGTGTTCTGATACTACTACAGTAACGAAAGTAATAGGGAACAATTTGGGACATGTGTGTGTCCTACTTTTCTTGGTTAAATTCTTTAAAAGTTTGTATCAAGGAAGAATTCAGCTTCAGAGACACAAGTATGTTTTTATGTTTTAATAACTCAGTTCCATAAAAAATGGGTAAAGCTTTTTGAGGCTTACTGTTTTCTAAAAAAAAGTTCTATATTTAGGAACTTCCCCAATGCAATCAATGGATAAACAGGA
The DNA here is from genome assembly GCF_001527695.2 of Protobothrops mucrosquamatus. Classification (NCBI taxonomy): domain Eukaryota; kingdom Metazoa; phylum Chordata; class Lepidosauria; order Squamata; family Viperidae; genus Protobothrops; species Protobothrops mucrosquamatus. Next base: position 301,911 of record NW_015387338.1, read on the forward strand.
GAGGCTAATAATAATAATAATAATAATAATAATAATAATAATAATAATAATAATAATAATAATAATAATAATAATAATAATAATAATAATAATAATAATAATAATAATAAAGTTGGAAGGGACCTTGGAGGTCATCAAGTCCAACCCCCTGCTCAGGCAGGTAACCCTATACCATTTCGGACAAATGGCTTTCCAGTTTCTTCTTAAAAACTTCCTATGTTGGAGCATTCACCGCTTCTGGAGGCAGGTTGTTCCACTGGTTAATTGTTGTAACTGTCAGGAAGTTTCTCCTTAGTTCTAGGTTGCTTCTCTCCTTGAAAGGTTCCTGACGGAGCTTGGGCCATATCCGGAGGATCTGGTCCACGACTCGGCGGAAAACCAGGCGGCGGCTTGGGAGACAACTGCCGCCGCTGCATTGGACCGAGTCGTGCCTTTGCGGCCTCTGACCCGACGTAGATCTCGACTGGCCCCCTGGTTTACTGGGGAGCTGAGAGAGATGAAACGTCGGAAAAGA
>NW_015387338.1:303836-305705 GCF_001527695.2 Protobothrops mucrosquamatus
CGCTCCATGGCATAGGACCTGGCTACCTCCGAGACCGCCTTCTGCCACAGATTCCCTCCCATAGACCGGTACGCTCCCACAGAGTGGGTCTCCTCAGGGTGCCGTCGGCCAAGCAATGTCGGCTGGCGACCCCCAGGGGGAGGGCCTTCTCTGTGGGTGCCCCCACCCTCTGGAACGAACTACCCCCCGAGATCCGGATCATTCCGGATCTCCTTACTTTCCGCCGCGCCCTCAAGACATGGCTTTTCCAACAAGCGGGCCTGGCCTAGGGAGGATTTTTAAATTGGGTTTTTTAGAAATTTTAATTACCACAACACTAAAATATTGGTTTTAATTTGGTTTTATTCAGTGGGGTGTGTGGGTCTCTCTTTGTCTTTTAATAATGTTGTGAGCCGCCCTGAGTCCTTCGGGAGAAGGGCGGGATATAAATTGAAATAATAAATAAAATAAATAAAATAAATTAGTTTCCACCCATTGCTTCTCGTCCTGCCTTCAGGCGCCTTGGAAAATAGCTTGATTCCCTCTTCTCTGTGGCAGATATTGGAACACTGCTATCATTTCATTCATCCTGTCCAGGCTTCATATCTTTCAAGGATTGGGACAAAACAACAGCAGATTTTCCCCAGAGGCTTTCATGTAGATGTCAAAAAGGGAAGGAGAGGAAGTTGAAACCTTAAGCATACCAAGAGGTGCAGTGATCAGGCTAACTTATTCTCCTGCATCTAAAATTTCCTAAAATTACCTAATGTGTCTGATCCTCAGTCTTCACAGGCAGTCCAAACAATACCAATGACAGCAGAGCTGTGATTAGAGTTTGGGTTGTTGAAAATCTGCAGGTTTCAGAGTGAAGAATTCTGAGATAATGGGAAGATCATCGAAGATGGAGGAGGACCAAACTTTGAGGGACCATGTTCACATGACCAGAGAGGAAGAAAAGGATCCAAATAAGAAAAGCAATATCTTACTAGGCATGATATATTGCTAACTAAATATAATTAATACCTTTGATTAACTCTAAGGGCAAGGGTAGACTTTAGCCATAGCTACACACTGGCTAATCACATGGATATATTATGGAATAAAATCACTGAGAGTAGCAAAGGCGTTACTTTTAAAAGTGGGGAGATACCTAGGAAAGGTAGCAAGAAAGTTATAAATAAGGTGTGATCTTCCAGCCTATCTTCTGGAGCCTTTAAAGGCTTGGAGGATTTTATTTACCGTATTTGCTTCAGCTAAGAGGTTTACACGTTTAGCCATGGATGGCTGAAAGGAAAACCAATGCTTTCTATCTTTGAGGCATGTCAGAAAATTCTTCAAAAGGTTTTTATGTGCTGGACGTTGGTTGACTCGTGAGAACCCAGCTTCCCCTATACACAGGATGTCAATATCCATACAATTTTCTTTGCCATATTTATAGAAGTGATTTGTTATTGTGTTCTTCCCAATTTTTTTCCAATTTCCCAGTGTGCCTTACAGCTCTGATATTCCATTGTAGTTCCTATCCAAATACAGTACTAATCAAGCGCATTAGCTTCTAGGACTTACAAGACCAGCCAGGTACTATCACCTATTCTGGAATGAATATGATAATTCTTAAAACTTAATCTATGGTAATAGAGTTTCCAAGGAAATTAGTCTATGTTTAAATAAGATAGAGTCATGATATCATATTATGAATACCATATTAGGCAGAAGTGTAAACTGCTTGAATAAAAAGAAAAAATAAAGGACCAATTCATCAAAAAAAATTTTCTAAATTGTTAATGGGGAAGATTAGCATTTTAGGATCTCATTTAAAAATTACAAGGAGTTCCTATAATGACTATAATGAACAGGAAGGTGATCCGTTCAGTTCAATTGGAATTACTT
>NW_015387338.1:306519-320961 GCF_001527695.2 Protobothrops mucrosquamatus
AGGTGAGCAAAAGTGTAGTATAGCCAAGCTCCAGCATCTAAACTGAGAATACTCAAAAGATATGTCACCTGATGCCTACTAGAAGTGAACACTAGAACAGCCACTAGATGGCGCCTTAAAACCAAATGATGTACTTACCATAAAGACATGCCAGTCTTCCCAACAGATTTTTTTTTAAACAGAAGCTATTCCACTGAAAGAGAGATTAGAGGTTCCCAATGTTGCTAACAAATGAGAGAAGCTAAGTCACATACAAGGAGTTACTAGAAAGGTGTCCTGGATTTTAAAAGGAAAATGAAAAATAAATACAATAACACAAGAGAGCTGGTTGGGTGTACAGTAAGTAGTGTCCTAGACTAGTAATCAGAAGATCAGGAGTTCCAGCTGAGTGACTCTGGGCCAGGCACACCTCTCCCAGCCCTAGGAAAAAGGCAGGTCACTTCTGGAAATATTGTTAGGAGTCAAGAGTGACTCAACAGTAAGAGGAGGAAGAAGAAATTAAAACAAAAACAAAACCATTCCCTTGTGCCCAAAGTCCTATATTCCCAACACTCTTACGTTTAGTAGAGAGAGAAAAGCCCTGTTCCTAAAAGGAGGTTATTATTTCTACCAAAATGAGACAGTTAATATTTCTATATAAGTAAGTATAGTCTCTGGTGCAATAGGATTCCTAACTTATTGGACACACACATCCCTATGGGTTTGCCTCACCCAGCTCCTCACAGCCAATTCGCCACAGTCAACTTGCCGTGGGACGACTCGCCACGATCAATTCACCACAGGACAACTTGCTGCAGGACAAGAGTTACACTAATATCAAAGAAATGGTGGAATAGAATCATTAAAGAAAGGATGCAAAAGGAGGAACAGACTGAAATGTGAATGGCAAACATTAAAATAATGTTTTATTTATTTTAAATAATTAAACTGAACTGTCATATTGTCCTGCAGTGAGTTGTCCCATGCAAAGCCGGCCGTGGTGAGTTGTCCAGCGGCAGGTTGGCTGTGGTGCGTTGTCCCATTTCGTCCCATTTCGCCGATTGAGGTGGATCTTCTTTGTCTTTCCAGTCAGTCCTGTTTCTGCAGGAAAGTTGGGGAAAAGAACAAACTGGTGCAAACTGGTTGGGAATTGATATGTGGGGCAAGGAAATCATTTGGAGGCTAGAAATCTGGATGCCCAGAGTCATTAATTGCATTAATGACAGAACAGAGGAAAGGGGATATGAAGGTAAACAAAAGGAAGTAAAGCAATGCGATTCCAGAAAAAGATAAAGGGTTTCAATAGACAAAGTGGAGACTGCAAAGATCAGAAATGGGCCTTCTGATGCTTCTGGAGAAGCAAGTGGAGAAATGAAATGGGGGAAGGGGGGAAGGAAAGATAACAGTGTGAAACTAGGGGGCAGGCAGAATGGAGGCACATGCATGGAGAGTTAGGAACTCTGCTTGATGCAGCCCAGGCTTGGTCCAAGGAAAGATAAAGCTTGGAGGAAGTGGCTAGGAAAAAGACTAAGAAGAGGTCAGTTAGACACCCTGAGGAAATGAAAAAGAATGTTTTTTTAAAGTACTTACAGTCACAATTGGGACCTGATTTCCCAAAGAATCAAGAATGACATGTAAAGTTACTTCTGAATAGTTCCTTTATTGTTGTTCACCTACAAACAGAATCTTGCCAAACTAAAGCAATCATCTCCCATAACTATAGATATATTCTGTGAATTGCTAGGGAGGGTCTGTTGCTCTCTTCTTGCTCACCAGACATTCCGAGCTCTGCTGTCTCTTTGCCCTCTGAGAAGGAGGCCCAACCTTCTGTGACTTTGGTTCTACCACATTTAAATTGTTACAGTCATAAGTCAAGGTAACCATATAATCAGACCTGATTCTGGTTAGAATCACTAATTAAATCACTCATTTTGCAGTGGTTGTTCAGTGAATGCAATGGTCATAAGTGCAAATCTATTCTTCTGAATGGGCATTTTTTTTGCCAGAAGCCTGCAAGAAATGTAGCAAATTGTGGTTATCTGACCACTGGACACTGCAACCACTGTAAAGGCAAGCTTTATCTTTGTGGTTATGTGACCAGAGGGGAGGCAGGGCATGACAATTTTACTATGCCCTGAAATGCTTTATGAGTCATCAAGCATCTGTTCCCGGCTTGTTGTAATTTTGAACAGTCTTTAAGTTGCTGTCATAAATTGAGGACTGCCTCTACTGCAAGACAAACAAGTTGTGCCTACATACAGCTTGAGTTCAAGAAGGTGGATTCATGGGCAAATTCAGTCTCTGAAAGGAATCAGCCCAATTTATTTTATTTGTTTTGTGTCCAGATCAAACCTTAACCAACCAAAATGAAGTCACCTTTCTGGCTTTATTGTTGGCCATAAACAAATCAATTTGGGGGACTTCCGGTTTTGCGCCGTAGCTCACAGCCATGGGATAGTGGAGCTCCGCTCCCCATGGCCAGTTTCGCCCTGCCAGGGGGACCCTAAATGGGTCTGAAATTGCCCCGAAGAGGTGACCATGAAGGAAGGACGCCTCTTTGATTACAAAATGACAGCGGTCATTTCATTTGACAGGAGAAAGGCTAGCTGTATATCAGCATCTAGCCCAAGCTATTTACAGCCGAAGTCCAAGAGCACAAACCAGAACATGGGTGAACAGCATGCTTGGAATTGGTGAGAGTATCAATCTCCTCTCTTCTATCTTTTAACTGAATCCTTGGGAAAGACCCCCAAAGCAAGAAAACCTCTGAAAGTGAAGGGAGGGAACTACATCCCCACTCCCTCATAGACAGAAGCGGCAAATTAATACTATTAAGGGGAAAAATATATTGAAATTAAATTAAAATACTACAGTCTGGACAAATCTAGAAACTAAAAAAAATTGTTAACACCATACCCTAAAGGGTTTTGATGAAATTATAAAAATATATACGTAACAAAAAATAATTTTTTGTCTGAAAAAACTGGAAAATAAACAGCTACTGACACCTATCGGAGAATCAGAGCACAGAACACTAACAATAATAACTCAGAAATTGGCAGGATGCCCAGAAACAAAGAATAATCTGTTCCCTTGAACTTTAAATAACTTCCAAGAAGACAGCTGGGAACAAAGAAACAACTGGGCAAGCCATAAGATTAAAAAGTGTCTGAAAGAAAAATACCTGGACTGTTGTCTAAATCTAAGAATTGTTTATAGAATAAGAAAAACTTTGGCTCTTGGATAATCTTTTAGAGGAGAATTTACAGGAAGGACTTAAGGTGGCTAAACATACTGAATTGCAACTTTGACTGATTGATAACTGACACCTGAATAAAAAAAACTGTTGAAGGGGGGAGACAACACGGATATCGTATACCTATCAAAAAATGACAGAACACCACACTCAATATTTACCCCTGAAGGATTTAGCCTGGAACATCAAAGACCTCCAGAAGCAATATTTCAAGGCAAGACAAATACTTTCCAAGAGGAAATGTATGCAATGGTATGACAGATACAAATTACAATAGATTTAAACCATAAGGAAATCAAAAGCAAGACAACACACTGGACATCAGGCACTGGAGATTGTTATTGTAAAAAACCAATAAAATGTTTTTTTAAAAAACAAAACAAATCAATTTCGGTACAATTTACTGCTGGTAATCAACAGACCAACAAATGGGCTGGACTCTATGTCTCTCCACATTCACACAGTGTGTTGTTATCTGTCAGCAGCCCCCACTTGAGCATATTGGTTTTACACTTAGGCACTCCCGCCCTCAACCTAATCAATGTCATCCAAGTAACAAGACGAGATCAGATCCCTCAGCCACATTCTCTTCTAGGATTATTCCTTGTTCCATAAATTCTCCTCCATCTTCTAATTTGGTTTTGCTCCTCTGTGCCTTCAAGAATATTTTTTTTTTGCCATAAAACTCTTCCTAGATCAAAGTGGATGAGTTTGGTATGTGTATCCATTCAGTGGATGCTGGGGATCATACTTTTGTTGGTTCTTTCAGCAACTGCTGCTACTTCTCTCCTAATCCTCAGTGGAGCAATACCAACAAAGGGATACTTTTTCTCAATTGTAGGTTTAAGGCAGGGGTCTCCAACCTTGGCGACTTTAAGACTTGTGGACTTCAACTCCCAGAATTCCTCAGCCAGCTTTGCTTCAATTCTGGGAGTTGAAGTCCACAAGTCTTAAAGTTGCCAAGGTTGAAGATCCCTGGTTTAAGGCATCCTGTTACTATGTGCACTGCTTCATTAGCATCAATGTCAACTTGTTTTGTGTGCATGGATGCACTCCATATTGGAGAGACATACTCTACTGCAGAAATACTCAGGGCCAAAACCGATGTTTGCTGAGCACCCCCATGTATAATTTGTCAATTTCCTGATAACATTATTCCTCATACTGACTTTAGCCTTAGTATTGTTTAAATGAAAGCATCAAGTGTCACACCGATCAAGTGTCATATCACATCCTTCATTGTAGGGCAGTACTGTATTTGACTCTCTTGCCATGTAATATTCAACTCAAACCCTGCATCTCGGTTTCAAAAGTGAAAAGCACACACTTGAATCCTACTTGGATTGGGACTCAATTGATTGATGGTATAATACCATACTAAGTTTTCTAAAGTGAGTCTTCCAGCCACCATATTGAAACTTGATCCTTGTGTGGCCACTGCTGTATTCATCTGTATAGATCAATAATCATGTGTTATCGGGAACTAGTTGATTGTATGTATGTTATACAACATCGGAGACAATACACTTCCTTGTGGCAGTTCGTTCTTCTGTAACCTCCTTCTACTATGCTTACCATTCAGTGTCACAAAACATCTCCAATTCTGTAGGAGAGCGCCAGTAACAGTATGCCTATTGTCTTCAATAAGATTATTTACCTTATGTAACAATATTCTATGATTGACAGCACCATACACTGCAGTTAGAGCTATAAAAGCCATTCCAATAATCAGCTTTTGTTTGTAGCTATATATTGTGTAAGATTAAGAATTTGACCACAGCATGACTTTCCTGGTCTAAAGCTTCCTTGCTTCCGCATATCTTTCCATCAAATCATCCATTCTAACACCTTGTACAGGTGGCAGAAGAGTGACACTGGTCGATAATATTTGGGGCCATCTGGGTCTTTGCCAGTAAGGCAGCCACTTTAGCCTGCCTTCACAGTTTGGGGATTTTAAGCTTCTCAGTATGGTTAAAACAGATAAAAGTTTCATCCATGTACATTGAAGTGGTCTCAAAGGTGCCTTTTTCAAAAGGCAACTGGACTGTTTTTTCCCCTAAGGAAAAAGAAAGAAGACGAAGGAGAAGGAGAAGAAGAAGGAGAAGGAGAGGAGGAGGAGGAGGAGGAGGAGGAGGAGGAGGAGGAGGAGGAGGACATTTTGCTTCTCATCCAAGAAGTTTCTTGAATGAGAAGTAAAATTTCATCTTCTTCCTTGGAGAAAAAAAACAGTCTAGTTGCCTTTTGAAAAAGCACTTTTGAGATAACTACAACGTGGATGACTGAGAATCTCCACAGACACTGAAGTGGCTTTGGGGATTAATGAACAACTATATTGACAAGCTTAAGATCAGCCCAATGAGACCCAAAGAGTGAGGGACGTGCCCAGAATACGAGGGCTCAGGAGCAGCCTTGACTGGACAAATGATACTCAGCTACCTGGATTTGGACTATGGGCAGTGAGGAAGAGAAGCAAGAGGAATTTTTTAAAAGCCAAGAAGAAGAGAGAGGAAGCTGCTCTGCATAATTTTTGCAGTACAACTAAGGTTCTGGAACTGTGTAAATAAGTTTGGGTTTAAAAGTTGCTGGATTTTAAAAGGGAGCCTGCATTTTCCAGCCTATTTTTCTGGATTGAGGAGACAGAGGGGAAAGCAATCGCTCCCACTGGGATAAAAGGTTACTATCATGTGAAGTTACTTTTGTGTATTGTAAGAGTAACTTTGTTATTTAATATAAACCAGATTGTAGGCATGCATGGCTGTTTAATAACACAAGTTGTAAGACAAAATTGTTCTCTGTGTTTGATTCTGAAAGCGAGAAAATAAAGAGTTACAATGTTGGGAGCACATTCCTCATTGTTTTTTGGTTTTTTTTTTTTCTTATTTTTCTGGCATACATGTCTAATCAACTACCAAAATATATCTTTCCAAGGACAGCAAGGCTGTTTAACTCTCTTAATAATCTCTATCACTCATGCACAATTTGTGTTTGGGCACTTGAAAGTCCCCAGTCGAGTTCTCCTTTTATGAACAACTATACCGTAGGTGAAATATGAAGACTGGGGAATTAAAATGATCCCATTTTCACTCACCTGATAATAGGTGAATCTACCTATTTTGAAAAAACAGTTAATAAAAAGAGTCAAAAGGGGCTACATTCTCAAAATATTAGATGCTGTAGTGGACTAGGTGGCCAGTCTAACCAGGCACTCCCAGTATGGCAGAAACACACATGCAAAAAGCAAGGAAGCAGAAAAGTATTGAGAAGGTGGGCACGGTCATAAGCACAGTAAAAGAAAAAGATAAGATGGGATCCCATGTAAAAACGGGCAGGATTTTATTCAGATGGTTACAGCCACCATCTTGAATTTTTGGACTCCTAGCTGCCCCTGCCCCTCTCCTTTTTTGCCCCCAAATAATTTCTTATCTCCAGCCATCAGTCCCACCTTTCTTGTCCAAGTTTTCTCATTTGCTTCTGACTTCGCCTATTTTGTCCCTTCCAGTCTCTCTGCATATTTACCTGTCTCTTCCTTGGATAGACCAATAGATGCTACTCAGCTTTTGTCCACTTTAGGCAAAAGAGCATTTTTCCAGGAATTGCTCTAAAATTTGCCTCAAAGGCTACCTCCCTTGGTCCTCCCAAATTTGGCACCTTCGCTTTTCCAACAATACCACTTATAAATGATATATAGGCATGCTCAACTTACAACCACAACTGAGCCCAACATTTGGGTTACTAAGCAAGACAATGGTTAAGTCAGCCATGCCCTATTTTACAACCATTTTACCACGGGTAAATAAATCACTGCAGCTGTTAAGTGAATTGTGTGGTTGTTAAACAAATCCAGCTTCTCCCCATTGGCTTTACTTGACCCCACCCCAAGATGCTGCAGCTGTCGTAAATGCATGCTTGTTGACAAATGCCTGAATTTTGATCACGTGACCATGAGGATGCTGGAATGGTTATTAGTTGTGAGAACAGGTCATAAGTCGGGGTTTTTTAATGCCATTATAACTTCAGACAGTTACTAGACGAATGATTGCAAGTCAAGGACTACCTTTATAATGAAACAAAATAATAATACATACCATCAGTGTCTGAGGAAAATGTTAAAAATGGCGGGATGCTACTATGATCAAAGTGCCATCCCTGTTATATATTTATTAACCCTTCCTGCAGACACTGGTGATAAGAACCAATTCATTTATTACAGTTCCCTTATTTGTTCATATTTGGTCATTTTTCTGCCTATTAGTGGCATGCCAAATCTAAAAAATTGATTTTGATTTCAAACATAAGGTTTTTTTAAAAAAAACCAAATAAACATACTAGCAGATAAAATATTTGTCACTGTGCCTAAATATTTCTCCAGGAATGAAAAGAGGCACATGAGATACCCCCACTGCACAGATTTTAAAAAAGGATGAAAATACAATAAATGAAACTGCAATAAAATGAATTTATTCATGAATTTATGTTTCATACATTTAATTTAAAAATTAAATTATAACTAATTTATAACTATTTAAAAACAATTCAAAGATAGTTAATTTGATATGTTAACCAGTGGTGAATATAGATAGGGAAAGGTGTGTGGCTGGGATAGCATGCCAGATTTTACTTATCTTTCTTTATTATGGAAATACTTTCTTTTCCAGAGGATCTCACATGGCAGATTCATTATAAAAGCAATGAAGTGCACATTTAAGGCACATCTGTGGTAGAGTTCCCTTTCTTTCAGTGTCAATGAATTCTCCCTTCCCCCCCCTTCCAGTATCTTGCAAAAAAGGATTCATTGTATTTTGATTATTCTGAGCTGGGTCCATCTCAAATGTTTCCATAGTAACAGAATTCCTTTTCCCTCCCCCCTTGAATGCAGCTGCTAGCATCACTATGGTTAGCTTAGTGCTCTATGCAAGTCCAACCCTAGCTTCTAAAAGCCCTTTTATTTGATCTCTGATGTGCATAAATGAAAACCCGCACATTTTTCCCAGTATCATCAGTGTCAATGCTAATAGAGCACTACTTGCTTAATGACTTTTTCACTCCATTGGCGAATGAGAGAATAATCTCTCAGTTCAGGAGCACTGTTGCCACCAAGAAAGAGGGGAAAAAAAGAATTAATAACGTGACCAAGTTGTTAAAGAGGTGTAAATAGATCTTTAAATAAAATAGAATCTGAGAACAGCCAAACAGCTTGGTAATAATATCACCTAAGTGATGAAAATAAGAGTTCTAGTTAGTGCAAAACATTCAAATTATTTGGGTTTTTTTTTTTAAAAAAAAATAGTGATGAATACTGTTCATTAAGTTCATATTCAAATTCCAAGTCCAAGTCCAAATGTGTTAATAGGAATAAGGACAGTAATGTCTGATTGTTATTTTGACAATATGCATCAATACTAGATGATTAGGTTAATATAATATAATAATATATGTTCTGAGATTGGTCTTATTTATTTATTTATTTCCCACCTTTGCTATTTTTACACATAACTCAAGATGGTAAATATATCCAGCACCCCCTCTTACTTCTATTTTGTTTAGGATCATGTTAGAATGATGAAATGGTTGACTTCCAGATGATGTAGTCTTTGTTTTCAAACTATTTGTAAACAGAATGTTATTTGTTCATAACATTTAACGCCTTTGTGTTGTCACAAGTAGTAGGGTTGTCCAGGTGCTCCTTGGTTGATTCTACAGTACTAAGACTAGAGTTTTTCTTTGCTGTCTACATTATGTTATTTCCTTTTGTTTGTTTCCATTCAAAGCAGTAAAATGGGGAATAAGCCCAATTTAGCTCACTCACTGTTTACATTTCACAGTAAACTTCCAGATGTTTATCAGTATTTATGAAAATACTGATGGGTGTGGCATTGTTGGCTAATAAGTACAGTCACAAAGCAGGTTAGTAAAGCACTGAGCATGGCAGCTCTTTGAGAGAAAGGAATAGCATTATGCTGTGGACTGGAAAGCCAATGACTATAATAAATGTGTCTGGATGTTTTGGAAACAAATTGTCATTTCATCATTCTGGCGGGCATTAACTCTGAACCTATTCAATGAATTTTCTCAAAATGTCAAGCCACAAAGAACTGCGCGGCGTAGTATGCAATTGTATCTCATGCAATTTATATTAGTTTGGGCTTAGTAACATATTAAATTGCTGCTCTGCTCTTTTGTTTCCTTTTGTCTGATTTATGATCCTGGCTGTATGCCATGGAAAGGCTTGGCTGAAGGCAAATCTGAAAATCTCTTAAATTTGTTTGGGGAGGTTTAACTAAATATAGTTTTGTTACCTTTTGAGCCTCCCCTCTTCGGATTGAAATTTGGATGACAAATTCTAATGATGATGGGCAATTTCCTACCTATTGTGGGAAGTTAGCCTCCCAGAGAAGGAAATATTAAAAGGGTAGGAAAATCTACTTCCTCAAAAGGATTTTAAAAGCAGAAACCAACCCTGCCCACAAGTCTCTCTGTCCCAAGCAGAAACCAGCTCTATACAAATGCAAATGTAAACCATCAGGAAAGTTGGAATTAGAAGCTAGGAGAAGTCAAAGACACCTAAAATCTGTATACCCCACCCAAACTGTAGGAGTCATTAGTCCTAGCCTCAGGGAAGCAGGATATATAATAGGATTAACCCACCACCAACAAGAATACCAGAAAGGCACACCCAAACTCAGGTCAGAATACGTGACACAGGAAATACAAAGCCTGAAACAGGAACAGGAAACTACTTTAAACAAAAGGCTCGAGAGGGGTATAAAAACCTACTACCCACGTGTACTCAGCCCTTCCCCCCCCCTTTCCTGCCAGAACCATCTTGCTGTCTGGCTCTTCAATAAACTGCAACCTTCTTTCTAAAGCAGTCGCCATGTTGCTTATTTATCCCCGGCTTGGATGAACCAGGATGAAGACTTTTCTTTCCACACTATATTCAATGAGAAATGAGACAGAATAGATAAGTGAAGTCTGTTTATATTGGAATGACGTCCACACAGCAGCAAGATCAGGGCATCACCCAGACTCTATGACCACCTGGGCTGAAAAAGAGACATTAAAAGATATTGTTCCATAATAATAATAATAATAATAATAATAATAATAATAATAATAATAACAACAACAACAACAACAACAACAACAACAACAATAATAATAATAATAATAATAATAATAATAATAATAATAATAATAATAAAGTTGGAAGGGACCTTGGAGGTCATCGAGTCCAACCCCCTGCTCAGACAGGAACCCTACACCATTTCGGACAAATGGCTGTCCAGTCTCTTCTTAAAAACTTCCAGTGTTGGAGCATTCACTGCTTCTGGAGGCAGGTTGTTCAATTGGTTAATTGTTCTAACTGTCAGGAAGTTTCTCCTTAGTTCTAAGTTGCTTCTCTCCTTGATCAGTTCCTGAACTACTCTTGTCCTTCAACCTGAAAATATTGCCTGCAGCAGCGGTATAGTGTTCCCATATGAATAGTGATGATCCTCACCAAGAATTTGATTATTCAGATTCACGCCAAATTGAGATATGATATGAAATGCTTGTTTCATAATCCACTTAATCTAAGACCATCAACAGACCATGAATTCACTACATAGTAATGAACAGGAAGTTCAACGTGGTCCTTTTTAGATATTTTCATCATTTGTGTCTGTGAATTAGGCTATAATTGAAACTGAATGCCAAAATATTTGGAGAATGCTGTTTGCCAACTTCTGGCATGATATTTTCTCTTTCGCCTTCTCCTTCACCTGCATTTGTATCACTGGGTTGCAGGGTCTCCTTGTCTGCACTGTATTGGCCTAGTTCTCAAAGCCATCAGTGATGATGCCACAAAGGGAGACTTTTTCTGTCAGTTATTGTAGAGCAGGGGTCTTCAAACTTGACAACTTTAAGGCTTGTGGACTTCAACTCCCAGAATTCCTCAGCCAGCCCTCAGGGCTGGCTGAGGAATTCTGGGAGTTGAAGTCCACAAGCCTTAAAGTTGCCAAGTTTGAAGACCCCTGATGTAGAGCTTGAAGCTGTTTGGGGCTGAGAGACAGTGGTACTGGTCCAAGGTCACCCAGCTGACTTCCATGCCCAAAGAAGGAACAGTTTCTCCTTCAGAAACAATGGCATTTGAGACAAAGAGAGTGTGGCCACCAGTTGTTAGATGAAACATTCAAATCACAAATTTCCTGAATGATAGCTAATATTCTTAGCTACGTCAGTTCTCAGAAAAGCGTTCGGTCACATTATTATTATAAACAGTTGACTCTCTTATAGTTAGCACAGCATAATTGGCAACCAGTTCCTATGCTGTTAGCATTGCCAACCCATCTGTTAGTCCAAATAAAATTATATTTTGTTATATTATTATAGTTAGAAGAAATTTAATAATTTCCAGATTTCTGTCTCATTCCATAGTGTTTAGATAAACTATGGCCCATGTTCATCTGATAAATCCCCCCCCCCCCGTATATACATAGACATTTTCTGCACCAACTGCCAGCAGTTCCGCAGTTCCATCCTCACTGGCTCAAGGTTGGCTCGGCCTTCCATCCCTCCGAGGTCAGTAAAATGAGGAGCCAGATTGTTGAGGACAATATGCTGACTCTGTAAACCACTTAGAGAGGGCTATAAAGCATTGTGAAACGGTATATAGGTCTGGGTGCTATTGCTATTGCTATTCCCTTCTCTTCTGGATTAAAATACATGCAAAGTGCATAAAATGAGTAAGAAATAAGCAAAAGAAATTAAAGATGGGAGATAAATGAAAATCTAAGGACAATTCTGCACTGCAGCCCAAGCTGCTTGTCTCCTGTGCTGCTTCTGAAATCAGACTAACAAATTCCATGCAATAGGGCTCAGTCCTCAGATAATCAGGCATATGCTAGGAAAGGTTTTATAAGTGGAGACCAGTACCTTGAATTGTACTGGAAGCCTATTGGCAACCAATGCAACTCACATAACAGCAGTGACAAACACACACAGGTATACTACCAAGTTTCTATTCCACGCTATTGCATTTTGTACCAGCTGTAGCTTCCAGATGGCCTTCAAGGGCAACCACATATAGAGCCCAATTATAAGATGAACAGGACACCAGTGTCCATCTGAATGGCCTCCTGATAGAAGAAATGGCACAACAGCAATACAAGATGAACCTGTGCAAAGGCCTGCCTGGCCACAGCTGCCATCCACCAACTGAAACCAATCACTGAGGAAGGAGGTAAACCACTGCAGCACACTCTCACTCTCAGTCCCCATAATTGATCCAGAGGATGCCATGAATGATTCCATCAAGAGCTGCTGGAAGATCAAAGAACATCAGGATGGAGGCACCACCCCAATTCAAGCTCCACCACACATCATCAAGAGCAGGGACAGAACTCTCTCTGGACTATATCCCAGTCTGAAACCCAACTGAAACAGATATAAATAATCTGTTTCCTGAAAGGTCCTCTCCAACTTCCAACCAATCATCTTTTGTACAACTTTTCCCAAAAAGAGAAGTTTGGAAAGCACTGATCCAGAATGGAGGTGTCCAGCAATGGCCTCTTGAAGAGGGGGCACACTGCTGCCTTCTTCAAAGCTGTCAGTACTGACAATTTTATATGTAATACATATTCATTCAGCACCCTTTCATATTTAATCTTCTCTTCTCTTGTCTTACAAAGAAGAGAATAAAAACAAAATCTAAAAAACAAAATTAAATAAAAGCAGACAGCTATAAGAATATTTAAGTGAAGGTAGTTTTTATTTTGGGATTGTTTGGATACAATCCATCTCAATCACTGCAAAGCATCAGTTCAGATCACTTGGGTAAACATCTGAAGATCATGGGTAGAAATAGCGCCTAAGTTATGACTACTTAATTCTTTGGTTGCATACATCAATAACATTTAGATAGAGGGCTCCATATAGGATAGGATGAGACTCAACCTCCACTAGATCCAAACCTCTTTGTCCATCAAGAAGATCAAAATAGAGATTTCTTAATTTCAGCTTTGAAATTGAATAATTCCCATCCTCCTTCACTGGATAGCTCTTTTACAGATAATGCAAAATAAGAACAACTACTTTTATACTCTGCTTGCACTGGCCTGTCCATGCTTGAGAGCTTTGAAAGCAGCAACACATTTTCATTTCATAAATATACAAACATGTTAGGAATATACTATAAATTAGCAGTACCCATTAAAAAAAAACCAGGGGAAGCATCCATGGCATAACTATGCTAACTTTTGAACAAGATATAACATTTTATTTTAAGGTTTGCATGTCAGTGTCAAACACATACAGCTTCTTTGTACCATGAATCTCAGATGAAATCTTCTTTCCTGATTCAAGTCCTGTGTGCAGAAGGAAGAAACCTTATACACTAAGGGCAGCTTGAAGATGAGAGGAATGAATATACTCTTTGATGTATTAGTGTTTTTCTAAGTAGTTCTCACCTGCTGTGATGAACCTGCTGTGATGAACCTGCTGTAATGAAGCAATCAGTTGAATATAACTTCTGAGAAATATATACTGAGAAAGAACCCCTGGAGCAGCATCTTGTTTGTCCGATTCACTATTCTCTTCCAGCTCTGTAGTATCTATCGCTGGATCCACCTGATTTCCAAGGAGGAGTAAAGAAGGCTTCCTCAGTTATTTTGGCTATTAACAACAATGCAGCACTGTTGGTCATAGGGTCAATAATAATAATAATAGTAAAGTTGGAAGGGACCTTGGAGGTCATCTAGTCCAACCCCCTGCTCAGGCAGGAAACCCTATACCATTTTGGACAAATGGCTGTCCAGTCTCTTCTTAAAAACCTCCAGTGTTGGAGCATTCACCGCTTCTGGAGGCAGGTTGTTCCACTGGTTAATTGTTCTGTCAGGAAGTTTCTCCTTAGTTCTAGGTTGCTTCTCTCCTTGATTAGTTTCCACCCGTTGCTTCTTGTCCTGCCTTCAGGCGCCTTGGAAAATAGCTTGACACCCTCTTCTTTGTGGCAGCCCCTGAGATATTGGAACATTGCTATCATGTCCCCCCTCGTCCTTCTCTTCATTAAACTAGACATACCCAATTCCAGCAACCGTTCCTTATATGCTTTAGCCTCCAGTCCCCTAATCATCTTTGTTGCTCTTCTCTGTACTCTTTCTAGAGTCTCAACATCTTTTTTACATTGCGGTGACCAAAACTGGATGCAGTATTCCAAGTGTGGCCTTACCAAG